>NC_053433.1:5313082-5490388 GCF_007990345.1 Gossypium hirsutum
TACATGTATCCGTTTTATGTAAGGGAATTTGCTTTCTAGAAAAGTCTCCTAAATGTAATTGAATCAGAATCAACATCTCTTTAGGCATTCATTTCATGCATTTGCATTACATCGCATCATATGCATTAGACTTTCACGAAGTGACCCTAATTATGTAAAATTATTTCAGCTAATCTGGAAAACCAATCAACCAAACATCCTTACGGTACTCGTCGCAAAGCCAAAGAAATGGATCAAAGATTAGAGAAACTGGAGCAAACGCAAAAAGAGATGCAAGACCAGTTACAGGTGCAAATGAAAGAACATATGGAAAAGATCCAGAAAGACATGGCACAAAAGATGAAGGAGTCTCAGGATGAACTAATGACTAAATTGACGCAATTAATAACCAAGGGAGTGGATAAAAGGAAAAATCCTGTGGTTTGCGATGAAGAAGGAAACAATGATGAGCCACTTTTTTCTCCAGGATACACGCCTCCGCAAGCGCAAATTCAGATTGAAATCCACGGCTTCGGAATAGTCGAAAAATCTATTTTAGTCCGATATGGATTCCACTGTAGCAAAAAAAATGAATAATGGACCAGCTGCCCAGAAGTTCATATTTACTATTCGTTCTGTAGGCGCTATGCTGGATACTTCAACAACGACCAACTGCTTCTTCATAACACTGTTTTCAAGATAGCCTCACGAGGGACAGCCGTCTACAGTGGTACAATCAATTGACACGTATCCAGGATTAGTTCTTGGAGGATTTAGCACAAGCCTTTATGAAAATACAGTCATGTAGCTGATATGGTCCTGACAGAATTACCTTCAAATATGGAGAAAAGCTAATGAAAGTTTAGCAATACGCACAAAGGTGGAGGAGGTCGCTATTCAAGTTCAGCCGCCACTCCTGGAGAAGAAATGACGATGCTTTCATCCACCATTGAAGGCCCCGTTCATCACTCACATGTTGGGAAACGCTTCGATGAGTTTTTTAGACATAGTCATGAGCGGTGAAATGATTGAAAGTGCCGTGAGAAGTGGAAAGATTGATGCTGGGGAGAATACTAGAAGGTCAGACTTAAAGAGGAAGGAAAATGATGTGAGCAATGTGAACACCTACAACAAATCGATTACACAGCCAAGAAAGGTGATTACTAGTCAGCAAGGTTCATCTAGACAAGATCGTATGTGAAGCAAGGCACTGAGAACCTTCAATTCACGCCAATTCCGATGGCATATAAGGAGTTGTATCCAAGCTTATTCAACGCACGTGTTGTTGCCCCTCTCTACACGAAACCTCCACAGCCACCGTACCCCAAATGGCACGATGCGAATGCACATTGCGAATATCATGCGGGAAATACGGGGCATTCCATAGAGAACTGCATAGCCTTCAAGAAACTGGTTGAAAAGCTCATCAACATGGGTGTCGTCAAGTTTGGTGACTCATCTAATGCCAGAAAATTCGCCACCCAATCATGATTAACAATAGGGTGAACGCAATATATGAGAAAGTGTTGGGAAGTTGTCACATCAATACCATATATGAAGGCATAATTGAAAAAGGATCTTATTAGATGTCGCTCTTATAAAACCTGGGAGTTTCTAAAGAAACCTTTTAGTATTTAGAGCTTACTCAGAGTATATTCAAACACAATTGTTGCTTTCAGCCTAGAGCAACAAGAAGTCTTTTGTGAAAAAGGCTTATGTCTGAACGTCATTATGGAATGCATCTTTGCGATCTTTTGAACTAATATTTTTTTCATTGATTATACTTCTATTCTTCCATCCAAATCATTCTTTCATTCATTCATAATCATACTATGCAGATAATTATTCTTAAATTCATACATTCTTATATATTATTTTGTACCTACAATAGGTCCCTGGATATCAACGACATGAATGACACTGCTACAGACTTAGAACCTCCTTTGAGCGAGATATGTGTTTTGAGGGATCTCACGACTTTGAAGATGACACAGATCGTAGCTTATCTCCAAACTTGTTGAGGATGGTAGAACAAAAGGATAAACAGATCCTACCTCTCAGTGAATCATTAGAAATTGTGAGCTTGATGAAGACTAGAATTGACCTGCCTACAGAGACGAAAAATTCAAAGATGTCTTTGTATGATCATACCAGGGTATGCCTCGATTCTTATAATAAAACCTGCACAACAGTACGATGTCAGAAATTTACAGTGCGAACGATGCAATTCTTTACCGGGGGCAATACCGTTCTCGTCAATTCAGCATAGCTTTGCCCATTTGAAGTCGAATTTCCATCTCTTCAGGTTTTGTTGGTCCATCCTGATCAAAGAGGAAGATCCAAAGTTTTTGTCGCAGTTGCGCCCCAAAAGGCTTAAGAATAAAAAAACAAAAGAAGAAAAAAATCAAAATCAAGATCAAATGAAAATGAGAAAAAGAAAGAAGAATGAAAAAGAGAAATCTAGATGAAAAATCAGAATGAAAAAGAAAAGAAAAAAAGGGAGAGGCCAAAGCGAAAGCCCGCAAAGGGCATTTTATGACCAAATAAGGTTTTGAGATGAATCCCGAAAAAGGTGACTCAAATTTTGAGCACAATGGGGCATGGACATCACCATTATCGAAGACTTCTAATGGGCATTGTTTCATTTGAGAGGCTACTTCATGAGCTAAAGTCATCGGTATACCGATACAGAATTTTAGAGAAGAGAGTATTGGAGAATGCATTGAGGTTAAACAATAGCACGATAGCTGAAGTCTCAAATTAGCTCAGAAGTGGACACCACGATTCGTCACTGAAGTTCCTAGAGTTGAACATCAAAAATTGAAGGAAAATGACTGAGACTTACGAGGATTGACGTGAGAAATTACCATTTACCCTAATTGTTTGTCGAACATCGGTATTGGGGCAACACTTCTCTTTTTGGTTTACAGGATTGAGGTAGTTCTACCTATTAAAATCCCCTCGTTGCTTGATGAAGGGATCCAATCGCAATGTGGTTAGTTGGCCCTAGGAAAAGGGTTAAAAGCTATTCATCAGGGTCAGATGTACCATAAATAAATAATATGAGCCCATAATAAACGTGCTCGTCTCAGAGAATTCCACAAGAGGGCTGGAGGTTGAAAAAGACTCTTCCTTAAACGAAATGATTCTAAAGGGAAATGAATGCCAAACTAGGAAAGTCCCTATGTTGTAAAGAAGACCATTTTTAGAAGAGCACTGATCCTGAGTGAGATTGCTAATCCTATAAACTCGGATCCAGTCTAGAAACACTTCGTTTAAAGAAGAAGGAAGGACCAAGGTGAAAACCTGCAAAAGGGCACTTTGATTCAAAAAAAAAAAAAAAAAGAGAAGAAGAAGAAGATGAAAAAATAAAAAAATGAAACAGTAAAAATGGAGAGGCTAAGGGGAAAACCCGCAAAGGGCACCTTAGGCCAAAGGGGATTTGAGTTGAAAACCGAAAAGGGCGGCTCAAATATTGATCAGAATGGGGCATGAGGTGATATAAGCTGCTCAAGTTTTGTTCATATTGAGGCATGTGTTGATCTTGCCATACCTGAATCAACAGGAAAGGATAGGCGACATCTTGGGGGCATCGACAGAGCATTGTAGATCTCCTAAACACATGTCCAACTCAAAAGGGTCTTCAGAAAGTTTGTGTAGAGAAATCCAAGCTGTGATATCTGGGGCACCCAATTCTCATGTTATTTGTTGTTCTTGGAATACTTTTTCTTTCTTTCCAAGATATACATTCCCAATTAATTCTTTTGTTGTCCATCTTCACTATTTTCGATAACTTTTCTTTCGAGCTATGCTCAGAACCAACTTTATTCTATCCATTGTTATGACCTTTTTGCAAGCATTGAATAATGATTAATGGACTAATAAACTTTCACAAAGGAAGTTTTGCATATTACTCTGAAAAGTTTCTAAATAATACAGGAACCTGAAACAGACTATTGTTTAGAACATGCCAAATTCGAAGGTTGGAAATTTGAGAAGGAAGAGTCTAAGTTTGGACTTTCTCTTCAGATTTTGTTGTCCAAATATTGATTGAGCAAAATGACAAGATGTCGTGTTGGTGGCAAAGCTTCAATGAGCCAACAAGCGATGTTTACCAGGCAAAAGGAGAAGGTCTTCTGGGAGAAGAAAATTTTGCAATTGTGCATGAGCATTTGGTATGACACCTTGGGAATGAGGTAAATGACCAAAGAGTTTCACATTCAATATCATTGAATTGCGATAGGAGAAGATTGAGAAAAGTCATACCTTTCTACCCTTGGATTGTAGAGGGAGAATGATGGTACAAATTTTGTGCCCTAATAGATTAAACTTTAAGGTTTACAGTGGGGGGCAACCAGATTAAGTGTTTCCTTGGATATACCCGACGAGCAAAAAGGCGTTGTAGTACGTCAGTGATAAAACCTTAATAAGTTTTTATGTGATGTTAACCTAAGCATTAAGGAATCATCTTCATGACATTTTGCATTCATTCAAATGTCATTCATACATATCTAGTTAGGAGCATTTGATTCATTCTGATTATGTCATCCTAATCACTAGGCACAATTAGGTTCATAAAATAGAACATACAGGTCATGTTCCCCAAGGGACAGATCAATGAAGTTACAGATCTTGCCTTCCTGCATTAACAGCGAAGCAGATCGAAGACACAAACCTTGCCTCTTTCGGTTGTGATAGAGCTGGTTGAAGACAAAAGATCTTGCCTTCCTACATTGACAGCGAAGCAGATCGAAGACACAAACCTTGCCTCTTTCGGTTGTGATAGAGCTGGTTGAAGACAAAAGATCTTGCCTTCCTACATTAACAGCGAAGCAGATTGAAAACAAAGCCTTGCGTCCATCGATTGCAGTGGAGCTAGTTAAAGAAGCAGATCTTGCCTTCCTGCATTAACAGCAAAGCAGATCAAAAAAAAAACAAAGCCTTGCCTCCATCGGTTGCATTGGAGCTGGTTAAAGGTTACAGATTCTGTCTCCCTAAGCCGTAGCAGAGTAGATCAAAGACAGCAAATCTTATCTTCAAGTGTAAGGAAGCGGATTCAAACCACAAGTCCTATATCCCTGACCTGTAGTGGAATAGGTTGGAAATTACAAATCTTGTCCCCCTGAAGTCACAGTGGGGCAAACTAAAGCCAGAAATCCTATCTCCCTGAAGTTACAGTGGAGCGGATTAAAATGAGGGATCTTATCTTCCTGAGATTACAGCGGAGCAGATCGAAGACACTATCCTATCTCCCTGAAGTTACAGTGGAGTGGGTTAAAATAAAGGATCTTATCTCTCTGAGGTTACAGCAGAGTAGGTCGCATCAAGTCTTATTTCCCTAAAGATGCAGTGGAATAGATTGAAAACCACAAACCTCGTCCCCCTGAAGTTGCTACGAAGAAGATAAAGGCTACAGGACGCATCACTCTGAAGTGCAGTGGAGTGGATCGAAGCAACAAGACATAGTGGACTGGAAGGAGGCTATTTGAAGAAAAGAAGCACTAGAAGAAGTCAAGATTCGGCAAGACCGGACAAAATTGGCCTTTCTTGGTCTTTGCTCTGTTCTCGTTACACGACAACGAGCAAAGAGGGGCAGCTGTTACAGGCCATTTTGCCCGAGGCCCAATTCAACACAAAACAAGAACCCAATTAACCCAAACCCATTTCTACCAGCCCAAAATAAACAAAAAATAGAGAAAGAAAGAAAATCTAATCGGTCCTGACTACTGCCGCCGTTCCTCTGACCACCGACGCACGGCCTCACCTGCTCCACCAACTCCTCTGACTCCCTGCAAGATGAAACCAAACACGCAAAGCAGAGACAAAAATAGATAAAGAACTCATGTAAAATGGCTATAAAAGCCAAGCAAAATCAGTTGTAAGGGGTTCGGAGCCCTTTTGAAAAGAAAAAAAACAAAGAGATAAAAAAAGGTGACCTTTTTGGTGTCTAAATCTCTTCTCTCTTTATTGTTTATTTTTTATCTTCTACACTAAATAACAAACGAAAAACCAAAAGAACCTTACCTGCGCCGCACCGGAGGGGAGAAGACGAGCGGTTTCCCCTCGATCTTCGGGTCTCCGGCTCTTTTTCGGGGATTTGGCCCTAGATCCGTACCCTAGGGACGCTAGGCTTCAAAAAGGGACCGAAAAGGTCCGATTTTGGACCTCCGGCCGCCACACGCGGTGGCTCTACGGCGGAGACTCGCCGGAAGCCTTGGCCGAGCCATCTCCGGAATCGGAGCCTGAGAAAAATGAAAAAGAGAGAGTTTTCTCTCTGTTTTTTCAACAAAATGATGAAGCAGTTTTGTTTTTAGCCTTTTTTTATATTTATATTAAACACAAAACGGCGCCGTTTTAGCAAAGGGGGATCCGCGCGTCGACCCGACCCGACCCGAAGGATCCGCGTGTTTTAGTTTTTTGGGCAATTTATGCGCGCAGTCCCTCTGATTCGCGGTGTGTTTCAATTTGGTCCTATTTTGTTGTTTTATTTTATTTTGATTTAGCCCTAACATTTTACTTTTGTTTTATTTTAGTCCATTGAGGTGCTGCGTTTTGGGATTTTGGGTTTATTTTCTGTTTCGGTCCTTCCCTTTTTTACGCGCGTCGCAATTGGATCCCTTTCGTTTTCCTTTATTTCGAATTGGCCCTATATGTTTTATTTCATTTCGATTTAAGGCCCTTTTTAGCATATTTTATTATTTAGTCAATTTTTGTTAACTTTATTATTATTATTATTATTATTATTATTATTATTATTATCATCTTTACTATTATTAGTATTGGTATTATTGTTGTTACTTTTATATCTCTATTCATATATACTTATGTATTTTTAAATATATATATATGCCTTATTATTATCATATAAGTGCTTGTATATATACATGTACATATTTTACATATAATTTGTTTAATATATATACGTATACTCATATTTCTTTTTTATATATATCTATATACATATACATATTTTTATTTTTATAAGTATATATATTTATATGTATGTATTTATATGTTTTTGTATATCTTAATTTGCATAGACATATACATACATGTTTTCAATATATTTTAAACATATATATATAATTAACGTATTTATTTGTATACGTAGGTATATTTTCATTATTTTTAAACTTTAATTTGTACATACATATTTTCATGCGCCTACTTTATATATGCATTTCATTATTTTCATATTCCATAATTTTATACACCTATATATATGTGTACATATTTTTATCTATATGCATATTTTTTTTATATTTTAAAGTATACTCTATATATATATTGTAATTTATGAATACACACATATTTTATTTTTTTTGTCTATACATATAAATATATATATATCCCTTTAAATTTTAATTGTATTCACTATTTATTTATTTCATTTTCATTATTATTTTGAACGAATGTTTAATTTATTTGTTTATATATATATTGTTATTTTATATGATTGTAGGTTTGACTTTTATTTATTTTATATTGTTGCTATCGCTCGTATCATTTTTACACTTTTGTATTCATTATGATTTTGTCATGTATAACAATGTAATTTGCTTTCACATTTTTACTACGACTTCATGTTTTTA
Organism: Gossypium hirsutum; assembly: GCF_007990345.1. Lineage (NCBI taxonomy): Eukaryota > Viridiplantae > Streptophyta > Magnoliopsida > Malvales > Malvaceae > Gossypium > Gossypium hirsutum. The sequence goes on from NC_053433.1 coordinate 5,320,654, forward strand.
TTTCACTCGATAATAAAATTTGTTTAAAAAAAATGATATTTTGTGTTTAGATTCGAGAGGATCGTACCCTAACTTACTGGGTTTCGATTTCCACAATAAATCTAAATACACTAATCTTTTCAAACTCAAATTTTGAAACGATCTCGGGAATTAAGAAAAGATCGTGTCCTAACTTACTGGGCATGATCCTTTCCTAAACCCGAGATAATAAAATATCTTTAAATAAGTAAAATTCTGGCATTCATTCACGTATTGGGAATTTGAGACATTGCATTCTAACTTACTGGATATGATTCTCTTTCTCGAATAATGTGAAATATGCCCATTTTCCTAAAAATTTCAACGTTTTAATACAAGGATCGAATTTTTTTTAAATTCTTCTAAGTTTTCAATTTTCGACATTAAGACATTAAGTAATCAACTAAGGTACCAATTTTGGGCGTATCGAGGGTGCTAATCCTTCCTCGTGCGTAACCGACTCCCGAACCCGTTTTCTGAATTTCGCGGACCAAACTTGTTGTTTTAATAAAATCGAACCGTTTATTAAAAACAACCGCTTTTCGAGGTGATCCAATCACACCTTATAAAAAAGATTGGTGGCGACTCCTGTTTCATTTTCTTCAAAACCCAAGTCGACCCCGTTTTTCATCCAAAAAATGGTGTCAACATTTTTAATGAGATATAATTTATTATTTAGATAAACCAATAAGATAATTACATGTGGAAAATAAGAAAATAAATAATACATTAAATTAAAAAATAACTCTTAATTTAAAGTAAATAAACGTAATTATCTAAAAAATTAAATCAGTATAAAAACTTCTCGGTAAACAAAGGTATGAAAGATTGAAACCTTTTGAAAGAAAAGAAAAATTAAAACCTTGAATTTATTTATTAAATCTATTAAATAAAGCGGATTGAAAAAAAAAAGAAAAAAGGTTGATGGCCGAAAAAGGCTAAAAAATACAATTAAGGTCATTTGACAAAACTTGCAAACGTTAGTGGCCAAATTTGTTATTAAGCCATCTCAAAATCATATATGAACTTTGATTTGATGTAATTATATACATGTAACTTTGATTGTGTTTCAAATGCATATATGAAACTTTAATTTTGATTCAATCATACACATTTAAAGAAATAAAAATAATCAATTTATTTTTATATTAGATAAATATAATTATATTTGTATGCAATATATAAACATAAAATAATTTATGAAAATTTGATCAAATCAAAATTTTGTGTATAAAATTGAGCAAAATCAAAATTCATATATAAAATTGCACATTAGACCATAGTTTATATATAGTTATGAGATTTATCCCTATAAAATATAATAATTAATTTTTGATAATTTAAAGGGGCTAACTTAATTCTCATAAAATTTTTCATAATTAGAAATGTTAATTCAAGGTTTCATTATTATTAATTCATAATTAGAAATAATATATACGAATACATTACTTTGCAATTTAATCCTTGTATAAATATTATTCAATTCTAGACTTAAAAACCCTAATTATAATCTTTTACTTCAGCCATGAAATTGTTTACAAATCCATCCTTATTCACTTCTCGATCAGCAACGAATGGCCATAAAGAAGAAGAATCTTGGATGCTAAGCTCCTCCAATCTAAAAGCTGCTTTCTCTCTCAACTCCTTAAGCACCGCCACATACTCCACCAGCTTCTCCACCGCTAAGTTCTCGATTAACTCGTCCAACCCAAACCCCGCATTAGTACGTCGCTCCACAATTTCGTTCTGCCTTCGTACCGAATCATTGTCGTGACTGGATGATGACTCGGCTAGACGTCGATTGAGGACTATGTCAACATCATCGGTGGTGTATACTCTTCCGGATTTCGATATCGTGAGGACACCAACGTTGGCCCCGCACAACGTCGAAAGCTCTTTAGCTTTCTTGAACAACCCTTGTCTTCGTTTGGAGAAAGTTACTTGACGTTTGCTTTCCACTTCCAGTTTCTTGATTTCGATCCGTTGACGACCTCGGCTGCTTCTCGCTCTCTTCGCCTCGGTTGTGATAGGCATTGCGACGTCTTCCATGGCGATCGAGAAAAAAAAAACAAACAGAGAAGATCAACCCAAGAGAGACATATTGTTAGTTCAACACTGAGCTTGATTGGGTTTTTATAGTTTACTCAATAACCTAACTTGTACGACAAGAAACAACCATTGCTAATTGTTTGTCCTAAGAAACCGACTTGCAAGCTTACTATTTATTTTAATGCCATTTATTTATACAATTAAATATTTAAAAATTTTAATGATATCTTTTTGCATGTTAAAAATAAAAAATAAAATTAACAGAAGGCTATTTTGGGCCAAAATTGGGCCGAACCTGTCCTACATATTTGCTACACCATGTTTTGACCCCATTCTTTATAAACTAACTCCAATTCTTTTATTTTAGAAAAATAAATTCGAATTTGACTTTTTATAGTGTTCGATCAACTGTAATATTGAATCAAAATTTAAAACAGTATATGGCACATGAAGAACTGACAAGAATTAAATAATATTAAGATTTTATCGGTAATTTGAATTGACTAAATATTCACACATATATAATTATGCATTATAAAACTCGAACTTTAATGCCTTTATTTATTATAAATAGTAGAAAGATTTTATTGGTGATTTGAATGGACTTTTTGAACAAAGAATACATGCACGTAAAAATTGAATGAAATATTTAAATGCTGCTCTCTTTGTCCCTGTGGAATTAAGTAAAAATAAATATGGATGACGAATGCCACATGCATTTATTTTGAATCATAAATTTGATATGAACTTTTGACCAATGTGTTGTCATTTTTCTATGGTAGATAAAGTTTTCAAATTGTAATCAATGTCTCATGAATCATACATGTAATAAGTTATTACTATATAATCATAAAAACATAACCCTTGTTGTATGGTATATGAACAAATGGTGGATTAAGTTGTTAATATTATATATGAACACGCACGATTTAATCAATTATTTAATTAACTCAGTTTTAATCATATTATTGCTATAATAGTAAGGATTTGGTGACAATAATTATTGAAAGAAAAGAAGCATAAGGAAGATGCAAGGACCTTCTTTGGATACTACATTTACAACTTCCTTTACTACCACCGTTGAATCTTTTCAATTTTGCATGTAAAGTTGTGCAAAGCCCCACTTCTTAAACTCCTCCCTCCATCCTTAGTTTTCAATTTCATTAGGGCGTCAATGTCCCGTTGCCTATAGTGCTATAGGCTTTTTCAGTTTAAATTTCAAGTTGCCTAAAGTAATCTTTTTGACTAAACTTATTTAAGGATCGAATAGTCTCTACAGCTCGACTTGAATTAGATTTGAACAAGATTTTTTGGATTGGACCGAATTCAGTTTAGATAATAAAAATAATAATTTTAAGTTTAAATTTAATTATAAAATATATAAAATAACAATTACAAATATTTTATTAATTTAATGAGCTTTTTGGGTGTGCCGAGTTGACCCAAAAACAATCCTGAGCTTGAAACTTTTTTTGAAATAGTGTCTTAATCCATTTCACGTACCGCTCTACTTCGAACCCAAAAAGATTTAATCTCAAATTTAAGGGTTAAATTATTTTTTAAATTTGAACTTGATAATTTTTCTTGTATTTGAGTCTTAACCTTTTTTTTAGTTCGAATTAAGTTTTGAACTTACAATAGTTCCAAATTCAAAGTCTAATTTGAAGAATAAAAAAACTTCAAACCCCAATATAAAAAATTAAGTTGAGACCCAAATATTAATTTAACCCCAAATTTAATGTAACCATGGACTTGCGCAAATATAAAGACATTCTTCATCAAACCATCTAACTAGCTACTTTATTTTGTTCCCTAAATATTTGTGTCTAACACAATTTAAAAAAAAACCTTAAATATATGGATACCTTGCACTTACCTTCATAGTAATTTAAAAACTTTTCATTACAAATTTAAAAAATTAAACATCTTCGTAATGGATTTCTTATGGAAAATTAGAAAAAGAAACTTTAGAAATATATATTATATCTCCCCATTTAAATATTTCCCATGCCTCCCATATATGAAAAACTCATGCCATGAAAAGAGTATCACCAAAGTAAGCCTCATTGTGGTGCTATCAAGGATAGTTATAACTTAAGATGGAATCTCAATGATGTTTTCAACTTCCCAAGCTCACCAACCTCAAAAGATAATTGAATTGAAATAAATTTAGATCACACCCCAATTTTATCTAAATTAGACTTTATCAAGGATGCTTTCATGCAATAAAGGACCCACTCCATTCCATTATTCACCAATATACCTCATCTTTCAAGATTAGAAGAGGACGAGATCAACTCTACAACTTATGTTTTGCTTAAACGTCATCCCAGCTCAAATAAACCAACATCCTTAATGGTTGTTCGCATCATCCATGGTATGAACCACCACTATTATTTGCTTCAACATCTTTTATAACATCTTTATTATAACATTTAGTTTTTTTTTTTGTGGGAACTTGGACAATATCTGGCTTAACTGCCCTTGAATATCCCAGAAGTAAGAGCAAGTGATGTCAACTACGAGCAAGATGATCCAATATTACAACTAATATTTACATAAGTATAAAGATAACCAGTATAATAAACGACCAAGGACAATACTAACAGTATCGTTACAATCAAGCAATATTATCAACAACAACCAAGACTAGAATATCAAGGTTATGTCGTTTACAACTAAGAGATTACTACGAACAACCTCGAAAGGAGTAACTACCTAGGTATTATTAAAATTAGGTACACTTAGCTTTAAGAACAACTTAGGCTAATGGTGAATGTGGCACCAAGGCATGAAGCTACAACTTCATCAGCAGCCAAGCCAAACGGAGGAACCACCTCATTAGAGTAGATATAAAAGTTTAGACCGTGACCCATAAGGGTGGGTGAAACAATAATGAGTCTCCTTTCGAATAGCAAATGGGGGCATTAAGGGGAGACATGAACTTGTTGAAAGTATTAGTGAAACCAAGAGAGGCTTCATTAGTCTAATATGCAAATGATCTAATAACTACTCAGGTCACTATGGAATTGGTTTTAATTTCCTTCAAACCACCAAAAGAGACATAAAATTGTTACATAAGGATTATGTGAGCCTTCAGCACCCTCAAATGCAAGTGATTTAGGCTTTTCTTGGTAGACTAAAAAGAAAACTGAAAGGATGGAAAACATATTTTTTTCTTCTTACAAGTGTGCTTGGTAGAAAAGATAGAAAAATGAAAAAGAAAATGTCGTTTTGTTTCCATCCATTGCTTGGTGCAGTTAAAAAAAAAGAAAGTAAACAAAACATTTAAAAAATATATAATTTTAAACTAACATACACCTCTCTCTCATTTTCTCTCCTCTCATCTTTTTGGAAGGATTAGTTTATTTGCATTAGGATGAAAAATGATTATATCTTCTATTTTCTTTCCTCTCACTTTTCTTCCCAAATAAACATACTAAAAATTTATTTATTTTTTTACTTTTCACTTTTCCACTCAATCAAGCACACCCTTAAAGCTGTCAACAAGGTCCATCGGTAATTTTATGAACTAGCTGACCAGGTTGAAAGTTAACACTCTGACTAACATTATTGTAAGAAAAAAGCCACTATGTTGTTAACAACAGGCACGAGAAAGGTGAAAGTTTGCAAGAGTATAACAAGGCAAAGTAATTAAGGGTTTAATAGAAGACTAGGTGATTCAATCCTTCACTACTAGAGTAAATTGTAAGCGTCTAAAATATGTGTTGATAAAGCACTTGTCGAAAAAGCTATACACCCTACACGAGAAGGCACACCACTATGTTGATATTGAGGAGTTGAGTGCTTCTAGCCACGTATTTAAAAAAAAACCTTATACCTATAGTGGGGATCTTTAATCCTCTTGAGCAAAAAGACTAGTTGCATGTCTTTAGTGGTGTTCGTACAAGAGATACAATTATTGGAGATAGGAATGTCTTTATCTTGGATCTTTCTCTTCTTTTTACAAGTTTTTTTATGGACCCGCCATTGATAAATATAGAACTAACGGGGGAAAAAATGGAAAGATAACAAGGAGTAAAAAGGGACAAAAACTGCAACAAGAAACTTACCAACATAAAAACTTGACGAACTTCTAAAAGTGATATAAGAATACTGGAAAGAACTAACACTCGAATGGAGAAAATTTTCTCATAAAAGGCAAAAGTGAAATCTCCTTCAAAATTCCTAACGCCCTTCTCATTTATAGGAAAATATTTGAACTTGGGAAACAATAGAAATATGAAGAAAAAAAAAGTCCCTAAAGTGACATAACTATTGGCCAATAGAATGGCACCATGTCAAAGGGCAGTAATCACACCCATTAAAGACATTATTTTAAAATTTCAAAACAACCCTAGGAATAATTCAAACAATAGAGGCTTCTCCTATGACAAAAAATGACACCACATCACCATAAAAACTTTGTCTCAATAAGCTTACTTAATAAACTTTTCATCAATTGGGGTAATTGTTACACCCCTTAAGTCAAGGTACCTTTTACTCTTGCCATGAATGAACATGTGTAACACCCGTAACCCCGTCTCGTCGCTAGAACAGGATTACGGAGTATTACAGGTCATTACAGTACATTTACATGTAAAACAAGAATAAATGCAACATTATACATCTAAATATAGCTTTAATGGGCCTACAGTACTTAATAAAAACATTTAAAACAAACTGGGGCTTGATCAGAAGCTTAGAAAATTTTTCGTGAAATCTCAAAATTTCTTCCTTTGAATAGTACCACACGCTCGTGTGGCTGATGTGACATGCCCGTGGTAGGCTAACCGCGTGGCTCACACGGCCTGGACACGCCCGTATCCTCTACCCGTAGAGCTCTCTGACTTGTAGCTTATAAATAAACTAATTTCACACGGCTAAGGCACACACCCATGTGGCAACCTATTTGTAGCATTTTTGGTGCAGGGGACACACGGCCTAACAACATCCCTGTGTGCAAGCCGTGTGGACTCAAAATGAACTTTGTATTTCAAATTTACCAACCCTACAAACTTTATACAACTAGCAATTTAATATTCCACCATTCAACCAATCCAAAACATGATAAACACACTTAATACTCATTACATCCATTAACTATCTACTAACATTCTTCACTAATATCACTTATAAACAAATTAACATCAAAACAACCTAGGTACATGCCATTCTTTAAGACAAGAAACTTCACCAAGTACTTGAGTTCGGGAGTTGGCTCGGATGCTGAGACATTAGTTACTTTGTACCTAACCTGCGCACGGAAACAAACCGTACACTGAGTATACACTTAGTGGTATTTCTATAAACTAATGCTTAGAACAATAATAAGACATGTATATGTATTGTAACTCAAAACTTTTACTTTCATAGTCTTAATCGCTTAATCTCTTGCTTTCATCTTATAACTCTTAAATGTAATTAAGCAATTCTTTATATATATTTCATATCATTAGATACCTTTCAACAATCGTATAACAGTCAAAGTCACATAATCAATAGCAGTCAGTTACTTTCATTTACCCCTATTAACATAACTCGGACCTGGATGGATACACAGATCCAACCCACACACCGGGATATCATACAGTGTTTCATCGACCAAAGCGGAATACACCGTATCGGTAACAATAGTAACAATAATAGTCAAGTACAGAGTACCTCTTCAGAACAAATCCGGAGCAGTAACAATAGTCGACACAAATAGTGTCTCATCGAAATACAGTTGGAATATCCCTGAACACTTCCAATCTTATGGCATGCCAACTATATCCTACTAGTCCGACATTGTTAATAGGGTATTTGAATCATTTCATTTTGATACAGAAACAGTAACAATTTCCATCACATCATTTATCATACATACTAACTAATTAAAATAGCAATTACATGTATTAAATTATTAAGCATAGTTTATAGAAATACAAACTGTAATTCTTGAGTTTATTCGATATCCATTTTCACTTTCTCCTTTCCCTTTTTCGATGATGTTTCTTGTGCTACGTTGGCTACATAAAATTTAACATTTAAAATCATCAATGTATGTTATTTAATAACACACTCTTTTATTTCCATGTAACTTTACATTATTTCCAATTTAGTGCTTCCACCATAACCATTCTTTTTCTTCAAAATAAATCCTATATTTTCATTCAATTATCACTTTAAACTATTCCAACTCTTAAATTTTATAACATAAAATATTAATTATAGAATTCTCTCAATTCAATCCCTACTATTACAAAACTTATATATCTTTTTACAACTTAATCCTTCTCCCACTTCTAACTTGAATTTCTATCAATTAAACCCATAATTTTTTTCTATTTATTCAACTTAATCAACATCTAAAAATTCAATAACTTTATAAATTTCAACATAACTCAAATAATATTTCTTCCTACGATTCCATAAACACCAAAATTACAAGAAAAAAGATTAAATTGACTTACCAATCAAGCTTGAAACTCCAAAACCTGAAATTTTCCTTTTCTTTTCCTTTCCCTTTTTCCTTCTTTCTTTCCCTGCCATTCGTGCCTTTCTTTCTCTTTTTCTTTATGTTTTATTTCTTTTATTTTCTTTATTCATTCTTTATTTAATTAATATATTATAATTATATAATATAATTTACTTTATATTATTATTTACTTATATAATAAGTAAATACATATATATACATACATTTGTACCAATTAAAATAATACATATGTATTTATACTTACCACACACTTATCATTTTATGGTATAATTGCTAATTTAGTCCCTTAATTTTTCTATAGTTTCTAATTAAACTTTCACACTTAATTCAATTTAATCCTTATACCTAATTAACCTTAATTCAAGCTAATTCACTTAACCAAAATCTAATTAATCTCTTACTTAACTTCGTAAATATTTCTAATAAATATTTGCGGATCTAATTTTCAGAATCGAAGACCCGAAAATTACTTTTTCGATGACCTTAAAATTTAGGTCATTACACGCACCTTGAAGAGAGTATAACCGAAGTAATTATTATCGCGATGTCATTAAAGATAGTTGTCAAATCATATCCAAACTCATTAATGTTTCCAATTCTCTGAGCTCTTTAACTCTAAAGACTCCAAAGATGGTCAGATTAGGATATTCTCATACCATACCCTAACTTAAGTCTAAAATGGGTTCTATCAAATAGATAATTCTGCAATAAGGGACTTATCCTAGTTAATCTATAATTTCCTATTTTTCCAAGATCAGAAGGAGACGTGATCAACTCTACAACCCACATTTTGCTCAAACATCAACTCAGCTTAGATAAACGTCCATTCTTAGTGGCTCTCCACACCACCGACTATACGAGTTACCATAATCTTTCATGACTCTCTGCATCATTCATCACGTGAACTACCACCATTATATGCCCAACACCTTATATAACATTGCATTATAATATATATACCATGAAGTGTTGTGTGATGGTTGCTCACTCTATTCATTAACTATGAGACTAGGAGTTTGATACTTGCCCATGAGAATTAAACACATTTTATGATCAACCATTTACCTTTTTGAAAAGCACTCACGAGAGGATTAATTAGTAGTCAACATCCTAATTTTGATAAAAAAATTATATATATGTATGTATAAATTAGAAAGATTTGAAATTGGAACCAGAAAATCTGAGATGGAAAGCATGTGTGTAGTGCAGACAAGTGAGTCCCCACTAGTCTGCATGGTTGGTTGAGATTTGCATAATTTGAAACTAAAAAGGGGGCAACATTTTACAACAAAAAGGGGTTTTCAATGGGGGCTTATAATTCAAAATATAACTAATGGGTTACATTGTACTATTATTTTATATCTAGTTTTAGTGCCTATGGAGAGACCCGCCCTCCATTTTTGGCCCTCCTGCAACGCCGATGATGCCTCGTTGATCATTTCACGGCCCCATGCGATGCTTTATCAAATGGCTCCCACCTGCCTCATCATTGATTAAAAGTTCACAAAAGGTAATCCAATCCATACTATTTCTACACTAAGGTTAAAATATGTATTAATTAAGATATTTGAGTATAATTAAATTTGTTTAAAGGTAAAATCATTCATTCAAATTTGAATTTTATTAGAAGCATTTGAATAAAAAATATTAATTTTGTTTAAAATATGAGTGAGGCTTAAGTTCTAATGTTTAAGCCTCGAATTTAATTTGATTCGGCCCATTTCCTAATTAATAATATCTATTTCTTTGTTTTTATATATTAATTCACATAACATCAAAATTAAATTTATAATGCGAACACAAAAAAATTATATTAAGTTGTTTATTTTTAATATTTAATAAAAAATTATATATTACAATAAATATTAATATTTTATTGAAAAATAAAATTAAAAATAATATAAACTGATTTAAAATGAATAAAATTATTTGTTAAAAAATATTGACTGATTTAAAGAAAAATCAAAACTCGTATTAACTTGAGCAAGTACGAAATATATTAATACTAATTCCTCTAAATACAACAATATAGATGGATGATGAAATTGCAATCCTATTTCTTTGTAAAGAAAATGATAATAAAGTTTTCAATATTAAATTTGAAGAAAAAAGTTTGGTTGGGAATGGTGTTCAAACATTTTTAATAATGGATGAGTTTATATTTTTATGAAATTAATTAATTATTGGAAATAAACAGTCCTTGCACTGAGTTTCAGATACATTAATTTGATAAAATGTTAATTTTTATATTATTTTACCATAAGGTATAAACATCCTGCATGATGACATGTGAAAAATGGTCCCAAACCACCTTCAATAGTTACATCATTGGCTTTCTATTACTCATCCTCATCTCAATAAATATTATAATCTAACACTACATTTAGTTTGTTGTAATATAATAGAGCTATAATCAGTAATTTAACTGTTGTAATAATATTTTTATATTTGGTTGAATGGGATGATATTGTAATAATATAAAGAAAAAAAACTAAAATGATCAAAGTACTCTTAACAATTTTTTTAGGTAGATGATTATTGTTATTGTTATTAAATTTTAATAGGATTATTATCAAAAATAATTTAATAAAAAATAAAAAATAATGTTATCATATTTTAATATAATTATTATTAAATATAATTTAGTAAAAATAATAATATATAATTTAATAATATTTTAATTCAATTATTTTTGTATTAAATTATATTAAAATATTTTTTAGTATTATATTAAAATATTTCAAATATTTCATTTTTATATTTTCTAAGTCCAAGTTTTAAAGGACTAATTTGGAAAAAAATATTTGTTATTCAATGTCACCAAATAATAACTATTACGGGAAGACAAGTAATGGTCACTCCATTGAATGAATATTATGTTCAACCAAATAAATAAATGGTCTATCATTCAATAAATAAAGAGAGAATGTTATTCCATTTCCCCCAACCAAACATGGTGTAAGTGTTCCTTTTTATAATGGTCAAGATTTAAAAAAAAACAAATATGATACATATATTAAGCATATTATATTAAATTTATAAAAAAATTTATTTGTCGATTGAGTCTTAGCTCAATTAACATCGACATTATTGTTAATATAAGAGAATGTGAGTTTAAATGCGCTAAAGTGGATTATCCTCTTATTTAAAAGTTAAAATAAAACTACAGATAGACATTATATAAAAAATAAAAACTAGAAATGATGATACTACATTCACATAAAAATAAATAAATAAAATACTTAATTAAATTTCAAGATTTGATGATAAGATTAAAATCGAAAATTAGAAATATCTATAAATGAAAAAAAAAACATAAACTATATAACTGCAACAACATTCCAAATCAATTTTGAATAAAAAATTCCAAACCATTTAAAAGAAAAGCATGTGACAACTCTGTTACAAAGAAACAATCTATTCTATAGTTATAATAAGACAAACACTACTAAAAAATTTTAAATTTCTTGATTAAGAAAATAAAAAAATAATAATTAAAGGGTGACACAAATCTCTTCCAAATTATTTAGCTGAATAATACAAAATGAGAAGAAAAAACCTCCATTCAATTTTCATTTTTCCAAAAAAAAAAATTACATTTTTATTTATTTATTTATTTTTAAAAGAACAACATTGGAAAATTTTTGTTTTAGAATAAATGAAAATATTACATAATACATAGCGTGGGTCAAAGGCTGAAGGTTTTTTTCCAAGTTATGTATATTGCAAATTACAGAATGACAATAGTATTACGTGACAATCCCTGTCCTGTCGAGGCCAGGGTTCCAGCTGCCACACAGTTGAAATCTCTCTCCTTTTTATGTCCATTTTTCATCCACGCTCACTTCACTTCACTTCACCCATTTTCCCTCTCTTCAAAGCTCCTTGCTTTCCTTTTCAATGGGTTTCTTTCTTTTCTTCTTCCTTTCCTTACTGTCTTTAGCTTCTTCAGCTTCCAGGGATCATCACAAAACCTTCATCGTTAGAGTCCAAAACAATGCCAAGCCTTCCATTTTCACCACTCACAAGCACTGGTACGAGTCTTCCCTTGCCTCCGTTCTTTCCCCTTCCACTCCCGCCCAAGTTCTCCATGTTTACGACACTGTTTTCCACGGTTTCTCCGCTAAGCTTTCCCCCACGGACGCCCTCAATCTCCAAACGCTTCCCCATATCCTCGCCGTTATCCCCGAACAAGTCCGCCGCCTGCACACCACGCGCTCTCCTCACTTCCTTGGCCTCCAAACCACTGACAGCGCCGGCCTTTTGAAAGAATCCGACTTTGGGTCGGATCTTGTCATCGGAGTCCTTGACACGGGTGTTTGGCCCGAACGTCAAAGCTTCAACGACCGTGATTTGGGGCCTGTTCCCTCTAAATGGAAAGGCCAATGTGTGACGACAAAAGATTTCGGTCCCGGTTCTTGTAATAAAAAGTTGATCGGAGCAAGGTTTTTCTGCAGCGGGTACGAAGCAAGTAATGGGAAAATGAACGAAACCTCCGAGTTCCGTTCCCCGCGAGATACGGACGGTCATGGGACTCACACTGCTTCCATTGCTGCTGGGAGGTACGTATTTCCGGCTTCTACATTAGGTTATGCTAAAGGAGTGGCTGCCGGGATGGCGCCTAAAGCGAGACTTGCTGCTTACAAAGTTTGCTGGACTGCCGGTTGTTTTGATTCTGATATTCTCGCCGCATTTGACGCCGCCGTAGCTGATGGGGTTGATGTGATTTCGTTGAGTGTTGGTGGTGTCGTGGTACCCTATCACCTTGACGCCATTGCTATCGGTGCTTTCAGTGCTGCTGATCAGGGGGTATTTGTGTCTGCCTCAGCTGGAAACGGTGGTCCTGGTGGATTGACCGTCACTAACGTGGCTCCTTGGGTGGCTACGATCGGTGCAGGGACGATTGATAGGGATTTTCCAGCTGATGTCAAGCTTGGAAACGGGAAAGTCGTGCCTGGAGTCAGTGTGTACAATGGGCTGGGTTTATCTCCGGGCCGGATGTACCCGTTGGTATATGGCGGGACCGGCGGTGGTGATGGCTATTCATCTTCTTTATGCTTAGAAGGTTCACTGGATCCTAAGTTTGTCAAAGGTAAAATGGTTGTGTGTGATAGAGGGATTAATTCCAGAGCTGCTAAAGGGGAAGTTGTCAAAAAAGCCGGCGGAATTGGAATGATTTTAGCTAATGGTGTTTTCGACGGTGAAGGGTTAGTCGCCGATTGCCATGTCTTGCCAGCGACTGCCGTTGGTGCATCAAATGGGGATGAGATTAGGGGGTACATTGTTTCCGCCTCTAAATCCAAGTCACCAGCCACCGCCACCATCCTCTTTAAAGGAACTCGATTAGGTGTACGACCAGCACCCGTCGTGGCTTCATTTTCAGCTCGAGGGCCTAACCCTGAAACTCCCGAAATTCTGAAACCTGATGTTATTGCTCCAGGATTGAACATCCTCGCCGCCTGGCCCGACAAAGTTGGTCCATCTGGTGTTTCATCAGACAGTCGAAACATTGAGTTCAACATTCTTTCGGGCACATCAATGGCTTGTCCCCATGTTTCCGGGTTGGCCGCATTGTTGAAGGTGGCTCACCCCGAATGGAGCCCCGCAGCCATAAAATCCGCTTTGATGACCACCGCTTATACAGTTGACAACCGTGGCGAAACTATGCTCGATGAATCCAATGGGAATACTTCCACCGTGTTAGATTTCGGATCCGGTCACGTTCATCCCACGAAAGCTATGGATCCAGGACTGGTTTACGATATCACCACAATGGATTACATAGATTTCTTATGCAATTCCAATTACACGATCAACAACATCCGAGTACTCACCAGGAAGAATGTCGATTGCAGCGGCGCAAAACGAGCCGGCCATGTCGGGAACCTGAATTACCCTTCGCTCTCCGCCGTTTTCCAACAGTATGGCAGGCGTAACATGTCTACACATTTCATCAGACGAGTCACTAACGTCGGTGACCCGAATTCGATCTATAAAGTTACAATTCAACCACCGAGCGGCACGGTGGTTACGGTCAAACCAGAACAGCTTGTATTTAGAAGAGTTGGCCAAAAACTCAACTTCCTTGTAAGGGTTCAAACCATGGCAGTGAAGCTCTCCCCTGGTGGCACTAGCATGAAAACTGGTTCAATAGTATGGAGTGATGGGAAGCATGAAGTCACTAGTCCCTTAACTGTGACCATGCAGCAACCTATATAACTTTGTCATTATGTTAAATTGTCAGTGTTTTTGAGATTTAGGATTTTCGGTCACCTTGTTTTTTATATAGGCTTTATTAAGAATTTTCTGTGTAACGAAATTATGCTGGCGTTTTTCTATATCAGAAAAGCTGGTGGAGTTGGCTTGTAATGCAATTATGAAGCAAAGAATGTTTTGTAAAACTTGTATGTGTTGAGAAGATGCCAAAGGGTAATGACAAAAGTTGTTAAAATCTAAATCTTTTACTTAACCATGAGATGTTTGGAAGTTTGATCCTTATTCATGTATATTTTATACCCAATCGATTACTTCTTTAAAGAGCTCCCAGTGACTGTCAATGATGGATGGATACATTGATTTCCAAAAAGGAAAAAGAATCTTTCACTTTAATCTATTGAATGTATTTGAGTATGGTTGGGTGATGAAGTGAAAATAGCAACTTTATGTCTGTTTTGAGCATGTTTAGGTTGTCAGCACTTAACAGGTATTTGATGTCCTAAAAACCAGAAATGAGAGCATAATTGTGTATCAGCCGACAGCAAGCTTTAAATGTTGAATCAGCACTAACGAAATGAATGGCTTCCCATACTAAACATATCCCATTTCCTCGGAAGAAGTAACATGAGAAGATACAATAATGTTTGTGGATTTGCATGCATGCATATTGCATACATATATGTATCGATCACTGAAAGAAATGTGTGACCCAGCTAATAATCCATGCTAACAGTGCAACAAACAGGAGATAGCTGGAAAAGAATCAAGCAATGAAAGTTACACGGTTTCTAGCTGTTTTTGTTTAGCTAAAGGGGAAAAGTAGCTTTCAGTTGCGGTTGAAGCTAAACCAAAAGTAGCAATTTGCGGGCAACAAAACAGGAGATTAGATAAAGTAATCAAATTCAGTTTTGTTTTATTTGGATAATTGGTGCATCTAAATAAGCCCAATTTGTTAGACTATGGCCTACAAAACCAGGCTTTTAAAACATCAAAGAAATGCATTAAGTGATTAAATATACTTATTCTTTTTGACACAATACTTAAAACTATTCATAATTCATTCCTGATTCATCAATAGAAAGATAAATGTACTTTAGCGCATTCGAACTCACATCCTCTTATATTAGCAATAATACCCATACAATCGAACTAAAACTCATCAATAAAATTATATATAAAATATTCATTAATTATAAGTTCAATCTTTAATCATTTAATTTATTTTAAATTATATATTTAAATTTAATGTCTAAAATATAATTTATATGTTGGTATTAAATTTTATAAATAATTATAATAATGGTTCGACTTATCAAATTCGAATAAAATTGTCTCTTATTACTCAATATGAAGAAAGCAAGTTTGAGTGCAGGTTCTAGAGCTTACATTTTAACAATTTAGGGTTATCAGTGATAGCAACATTCAATGATGGACTTCCTCATCTAACATTGAAATTTATTGACTTAACAATTTTTTTATGAAATTATAATTAAATTTAAGTTTAATATTAAAATACAGAAGCGGACAAAAATAATTATTGAAATATATATATATATATAATTACACTCTAATTATGGGACAATCCTTTTGTCTTGTTATTTTATTCAATTTTATGTAAAATTAATGTAATTCAAACGAAATTGTAAAAAATTAATAATAATAATAAATTGGTCCAAATATATATACATATATATTACGCCTCGTTGAATAGTTCATCAATATATATATATATTTACATTGAATAAGGCTTTGGTCTCTAATATTAATATTTCAATTCAACTAAATGTTTTTATATCTTGATTTTTAATTTGAATTGTCATTTTATTTTTTAAAATTTAAAAATTTTCAAGGCTTTAATTAAAATATGGTTATTTATAAACTGAAATTTTAATTATTAAAAAAATTAAGTATTTTTAACATTAATTTTAATGCCTAGAATTTCCTATTGTCTCTTCCCAACCCTTAAATAAGAGAATAATGTGCTTTAACGTACTCAAATCCACATTCTCTTACATTAGCAATAATGTCAATATCAATTGAGATAAGATTTAATCGAAAAAAATTAAAATTAATAACTGATGAGTTTAATTTTGTTTAAAATGGTTTACTACATTACTCTTTAATAAAAATATATATTGATTGAATATTAAAACTTTATATTTTTAATTATTTTCAATTATTGTAAATACAATTTATTCTTTTATGACCTCATAATAAAATTTAAAAACTCTCTGTGAAAAAAAAAGAAAAAAAATCCTAGTTTTTTGCCTATTTTTTTTAGAAGTTTGAAACAAAATTAAGAAAACTAATTATTTAGAAATTTTAGATTGATTTTCTCCTCTCTCTTTTTTTTTTACTTTTTTCCAAAATGAAAAAATAATTGCACCTAATTTAGTCTGTTTTACAGATAATTTAATTCAAAAAAAATTAACAATCATTTATCCCCAAATTATTTTTTTATTGAAAAAAATTGAAAAAAATTGATTTTAAAATTTATCTCAATATTAATAACATTGTAACAATTAATATTAAAGAGGTCTCGAATAAAAAGGTAAAGTTAAAATTTATGATGTAAACATCTATTTGATTTGAGTTACTTTAATAATAACAATAGATAAAATTTAATAAATTAAAATTGACTAACTACCATAGTATTTATCCATCTAGATTGTAGATAAGGTTGAAGTGGAGGAAAATGTCACCCCCTAAAATCTCTGTTAAGTCCAAGGGTCAAATAATCTACACGATTTCCATGTCATTGACATTGCTATCTCGCACCTGATGGATGACTATTCTAATCAGGTCTGTCACCCTAACACTACCATTCAAATTTCCTTCCCTAAACCCTTAAATTTTTTTATGTTTTTATACTTTTTAAAAATGGATCATTTAACATTCATTCTTTTTCAAATATAATTTGGGTGGAGATGAAAGTCATGTTGATTTATTTTTAGTAGTGTAATATATTATCCTAGATTTGATTTTTATGAGATATAACATATAAAAATAATATAATATAAAATATTTATAAATTTGAAAATAAAATAAATTTAAGTTTTTAGTGTTTAAGTACAAGTTTAACTTATATTTTAAACAGAAATTTTTTTATTCAAGTTCATTTTTTGAATATATAATTTAATTCATGAACAATTTTAAATAAAACAGATTTTCAAGTAAAATGTGATAGGACTCGAATATAAACATCTATAATGGTAGAAGACTTTTTTATTAACAACCTTAATGAGGACGTACATAACAATTTTTTTATTTTATTTTATATTATATTGGAATTTCATCCCGTACAAATTGGTCAATGGTTGCTAGGCTGGAGGCAATTTTAATGAGCAAAGCTTTGAAACCAGTTGCCAACTTGGATTCTAAGTTCAGTGTATCCCTAACATCAAAATTTTATAAAATTATTAATCAATCTTAATTTTGTCAAAGCGAAGCGTGTAGGCCACCTCAAAACAAAAGGCGTGTAGGCCAGGCACCAACTTCGCCTTACCCCTCTTTTCACCTTCTTATCGTAATTTCATCATCTTTTATTTGTTGAAGTTATAATCAAATCACGACAATGAGTATGAACATAAATAGAGTCATAAATAATCGGATGTAGATTAATGATGATACACAAGATGAAAATGCTGTGTGGATAGTTGAACTGTGGGAAGAGATTTTAGCAAAGTTTTGGTTAGGTGGAAGCTTGTCTTGCCTCATTGCTAAAGAAAAGGGGTATTGACTGCCAAACCATTCTCAGCTCTTTACATATGTTCAACTGAGGTATTGTCTTGATAGGCAACTTAGAGAGTTTTCTAGTCTGGGTGATGACTATTAGATTTGAATAGACTTTATAGAGTTTCATGTGTCGTCCAAATAAGAAAAGGACATAATCTATTGACTTTGTGAGATTAGAAAGACGAGGTTCAACGTGTTGAATGTGTTGAATGTGAATAGAAACTATACTAAGCGAGGCCTCTCAACTTGGCAAGGCATTGGCAGTGGGCGTGTTAGTCCCAGACTTGGTGAGGCTTCCCTAGGGCGAGGTTTAGAGAGAGATTCATACATATAGCAACTAGAATTAATTTAGATATAACCCATACAAGGTGCAAGTTAAATTAGAATAAGTCTAGAGAGATAACATATGTGATTTGTACAAAATGCAAGCTTATTAAACTAAAATCTCATTAGTGATATATAGAGAGAAGAAGAGGTCTACTTACACTAATGTAAAATTAAAGCAATTTTACACATTTTTATCTAACTATTGAATTTGTCAAACAATTGTACTTCTCATGTATTTAACATTTTGAATTGATCTAAAGCGTATTATCCTCTTATTTATGGATTGAGGAGGGGCTATGGGTAATTTTAGGTATTGTGTCAAAAAGAGCAGATATGATCAGAACTTATAATGAGATTATTCAAAAATAATAATCGATTTTTTTACATAAAATAAATAGTTAGAATGATATATAAAATATGTTAGTTATATTATTAATATATTAAGCACACAAAAAATTATAAATGTGAACAAAATTACTTCAATTTAACACTAATGTAAAAGAATCTCCCCTGTATACGTATATTATTTTCTTGGTCAAGACTCTCTATCAATTTTTTTAGCACAAGTGTGAATTTAGTCTCTATACTTTAATTTGGTCAATTAGTGTCTTTCTTCTTTTTGAATTGGGTAATTCTAGTTCCTTTATTTTTTGAATTTTAAAATTTCAGCTCTAATTCAGTTAAATCCTTTTGGGTAAATTCCACTATTAATCTTGTACTATACGTAAAGTGGTAGGTTTACTCTATGTTCTCTAATTTGATCATTCATAGTCTCTAAAATTTTAAATTTTGAAATTTTATTCTTGAATTAAATGACGATTGTTAAATTCATTAATTGGCTTTTTTTTGTGTGTAGATAATATGTAAAAATGGCATGCAATTTGATATAGCATTATACATGTGATAATATATTTATTGTATGAGATTTTGGAAATAGCATAACTTGATGCATTGGTCAATTACGATTTGATCAGGACCAAAATTTTAAAATTTGAAAAATATATAAACTTAAAATGACTAAATTAAAATACATGTATTAAATTCATAATTTACACATAATACAGGGACTAATAAATTTTAACCTATTTCTTTGATCTTCTAGAACTCGGCATTCTTGATATAGAATACAAAAGTTAATTGAAGATTTTTTTTGAAGATTGATGTGAAATTATGATTAAGTCACTTAATTATAAAGAATTTAAACAACTTGCGTTGGTGGGTGAATCCACTTGTTTCAACCTAATTAAGAATAAGAACATGGTTCTAAAACAAAATTAATTGCATGCAATTTGTGTTGGTGGGTGAACCCACTTGTTTAAGCCAAAAAATTTTACTCATTTTTCAGTTTTGGTCATATAAATTTAATTTTTTTTATTTTAATCACTAATATTATTAAAATTTAATATTTTGGTTGCATTTCTATTAAATCGCTAACGATGGCCTTTTTATTGATTAATAATAAATTTAGCCCTCTAATAATTATAAATTCTATCAATTTAGTCCTAAATCTAAAATATTGAACAAATCTAACTTTAATTTTACACATTCTATCAATTTAGTCTAGATTTTTAAAAATTAAAAAAACTTTAAAAATAAAAATTATTTAAAAATTCATTTTCGTTAAAAATACATAAGATTTTATAAAAATATTTCTAAATAAATGAATATATATATTTTTCTCATATTCTAACATAAAATTTATTTATTAAAATAATATTTTTATAGATAAAATAATAATCTTATAAATAAAAAAATATACGGGGAAACCATGAAATACCTAGATAGATTCTACTTTTCCTTTTTTTGTTAACAAGCACCATGTTCAGGTTAGACAAAAAACTACAACCTGAGGTAGAAAAGTGTGAGAATTAATGTATTTAGGTTATCGCCCAAAATAAGTTTGTTGCATTTAAGGCTACAGTTAATGGAGGGCATGATTAAGATATATGGGTGAGGATGAGATCTTGGAGATCTAGTAGATGGAAAGCTATGTCAATAGCTCCACAACTAATTCCTAGTTAGATAGTGCAATGATGAATAATATGGAAATCGAGGAGTTTGGAGTAAGGGTTATTGGTATCGGTGGTTGTGGGCAAAGGCGGTTGTAACACCCCTATCCCGTCTTTGTTGTCAGATTAGGGTTACAGAGTGTAACAACACAATATAGAACATTTAACTTTAAAAAGAAACAATTATACAAAATTAACTAATAACATTCCATAACTCATATAATTCAAGATAAAATTACATTTATGGACCTTAAATCAAGCCCACGGGGCCTAAAAATAATATGAAAATAATCAAGGGTCATTTTGAAACAAAACATAAAAACTTGAAAAATTTGAAAATAGGGGTCATATAATTCAATGATTTATTTAATTGAATCAGTTGAACTGACGAACCGATGACCTAACCGATTTTATCACTGATTTTTTATGAAAACCTTGCAATAATGATAATCGAAATCGAATTAGTCTACAAGTATAAGTGTGTTGTTTACAGTTGAGAAGCAAAGAAATGGAAAATTTGTGATGTAGTGAGATATTATTAAGGTTGAGTTTGGTTTAGGGTTTAAAAGGAGGAGAAATCCCAGGTTGATGCAATCGGGCCCCATGAGTTATCAAATGCGAATGATGTTTCCCTCGAGCTGCCTAAAGGACCTATTACCAGAGCTAGGGCTAAGAAGTTTAAAGACACAATTTCAGCTTTGGTTGATCGGGTTTGGGGTGAATCCGTGGCCAGTCTACTTGAAAACTCATGGACCAACAAGATGAGCAAACCGTGCACTTTACTTCAAGCTCTTCCAGCTTAATTTTTAACAAGCTCGTTTTTAGCTTATTCATTTTTTTTTGAAATAATTAATTAAATTGTCTTAGTTGCTGTTAAGTTTAATTTGAGTCTTAGTTAAATATTTCTTGGTTCAGCCGAATTAATGTGTGAGATTTAAGCTAAGTAAATTTGTTGAATTTGCTAGGACAATGTACATGGACGGCAAAGAAGAGGTGGACAACATCATGCATAATTTGTGGAACAAATTAAGGAAGCATTTGACCAACATCATGCATAATTCATGGAAGAATTTGAGGAAGCATTTGACCAACATCATGCATAATTCATGGAAGAATTTGAGGAAGCATTTGGCCAACATCATGCATAATTCATGGAAGAATTTGAGGAAGCATCTGACCAACATCATGCATAATTCATGGAAGAATTTAAGGAAGCATTTGGCCAACATCATGCATAATTTAAGGAACAAATTGAGGAAGCACCATGGCCGAATTTGGCTTCCAATTTTACCCATTCGGCTACCCTTTTGTTTTGCCTATAAATATGTGTTAAATTTCATTGTAAGGGGAGAAGAACCTGGAATTAATGTTTTTACATTTTGTGAGATTGTTTACAACTCTCATTGTTCTCCAAAGACTCGTTTGACTTATCAAGTAACCCTTGTGGCGTCAACCCATTCTTCTTATCTGAACTTATCACTTTGCATCCCAAAGTGTGGCATTCAAGTTATACCGAGTTCCTATCATCTTTGATAGTGGGTCAAGGTTCCATTTTATTCGTTTTCCATCCATACAACATTTAACCTTTCCTAAGTATTCGTATAAGCCTCGGGTTAACACACTTATATTGTGTTGGTTCGACTTGAATACTTGGTTTTCATTCACCTATCATCCTCAATACACTTCATAACCCCTTTTGAACTAAATTTGAGCATTTATCCCTTCTTTCTTAACCTATCTTTGACAAACCTTGATATTACTCCAATTCACGATCGGGTACATCAACGACTCGACTCTCATCACCGAGGCCGGGGCATATCATCTGGTATCAGAGCTAGCCGAATCGGAGTAAGAATCATCATCTTTGATATTATGGTTTTGTAAAAAAAATCAAAAAAGAAAATTTTTCCTACGGTCTAGGCGCGGACGAAAAGAACGTGAAAGATCCGTAAAAAAAAAGTCTGGAAACCCTTCAACAATTTTTTTTGAATCATAATCTACACTCCTTTATACCCCTTTGAGTGAATTTTCACGTTTTCAAAAAAAAATTATCCAATTTATTATTTTTTCTTTCTTCTTTTGTATTCGGTATTAAAAAAAAAGAGAAATTCAAAAAAAAAATTCAGAATTAAAAAAAAGTGATTGAAATTCATTTTAAGTTTTGTTTGATAGCCTACCATTTCCGACATCATTGCCCACCAAGCCAACTCAATTTTGTAAGCCGACGACAAACGGTATTGATTTGTCTATCTAGTTTGCGGAGAACTTCGAGAGGCGAAAATCGAGTGGTAAAAGGCAAGAGCGATTGGTGAGACCATTAGAGAGGAGTAAAAGCCAAATTGTGTGAAATTTTCTTTGTGAGGAACTGGTGAGAATTTTGTGGTGAGGTATTTAATTTTCTGTTATTATTATTATTTTTTTTAACATTTCTTCTTTTAGTATATAATCATGTCTCAAGATACCGAGCAAAACGTGGTGGGAAGAGAAGGAGTTCCCGATTTAGGCCAACAAGCCCTCTTAAGAGAATTTCAACGAATGCTCCGTAACGAGCTTGAATCCATCAATGAGAGGCTAGATCGAGTGGAATGAGGGCCAACACGAGAAGGAACCCCTCAAGGACTGAGAAGGGAGCGGGGGCGAGCAAGACCTTTTGTGGATGATCCCTTCGAGCCAAGCGAGGAGGAAAGTGACCAAGCATTGGGTCAAAACGAAAGACGACGAGGTCAAAGGAATAGGGGTCCTAGAGATCGAGGCCAAGTTGATGGTGATTTAAAAGGTATTAAACTATCCATTCCTCCCTTTCATGGGAAATCTGATCCGGAAGCCTATCTAGAATGGGAGAGAAAAATAGAGGTGATCTTCGAGTGTCACAACTACTCGGAGAGCAAAAAGGTGAAATTGGCGGCAATCGAGTTCTCCGATTACGCAATGGTATGGTGGGATCAACTCACAACGAGTCGAAGAAGGAACGGGGAGCGGCCAATCTCATCTTGGACCGAAATGAAAGCCGTAATGCGTAAGCGATTTATACCCTCTTACTATTATCGTGAACTTTATCAAAAATTACAGAATCTTACGCAAGGAAATCGAAGTGTGGAGGACTACTTCAAAGAAATGGAAATTGCCATGATTCGAGCAAACGTGGATGAAGATCGTGAAGCAACCATGGCTCGATTCTTAGCCGGCCTTAATCGTGACATAGCTAACGTGGTGGAACTTCAACACTATGTCGAAGTTGTTGATATGGTACATGTTGCCATCAAAGTCAAAGTTGTTGATATGGTACTTGTGTTACCTGATTTTGCTAAAATGTTTGAAGTTGAATGTGATGCATCAGGTGTCAGAATTGGAGCCGTTCTAATGCAAGATGGAAGGCCCGTGGCATACTTTAGTGAGAAGTTAAATGGAGCCGTTCTCAACTATCCGACGTATGACAAAGAAATGTATGCTCTAATTCGAGCTCTCGAGACTTGGCAGCACTACTTATGGCCAAAAGAGTTTGTCATACACTCGGATCATGAGGCATTGAAGCATATCAAGGGACAAGCAAAATTAAATAAACGACACGCCAAATGGGTAGAGTATTTAGAATCTTTTCCTTACATCATCAAATATAAAAAGGGTAAGGAAAACATTGTGGCTGACGCGTTATCTCGACGATATACTTTGCTATCATATTTAGATTCAAAATTGCTCGGATTTGCCTTTTTGAAGGAATTGTATAATGATGATGTTAATTTTGGTGATATTTATAAATCTTGTGAAAACAAAGCTGTTGATAAGTTTTACAGGTTTGATGGATTTCTTTTTCGCGAAGGTAAGCTTTGTATTCCGCAAAGTTCAATACGGAAATTGTTGGTGATCGAGGCACATGGTGGTGGACTCATGGGCCATTTTGGGGTGGCTAAGACGTTTTCAACCCTCCAAGAACATTTCTTTTGGCCTGGAATGAGAAAAGAAGTTGAACAAATTTGTAGTCACTGCATAACTTGCAAGAAGGCCAAGTCCAAGATTAATCCACATGGGCTCTACAAACCGTTGCCCATACCTGACGCACCATGGGTCGATCTTTCTATGGATTTTATCCTAGGACTTCCAAGGACTAAAACGGGGAAGGATTCAATTTTTGTTGTTGTAGATAGATTCTCCAAAATGTCACATTTTATAGCTTGTTCTAAAACTGACGATGCCGTTCATATTGCTAATTTGTTCTTTAGGGAGGTTGTACGACTTCACGGAATTCCAAAAACCATCGTATCCAATCGAGACGCAAAGTTCCTAAGTCATTTTTGGAGGTCTCTATGGGGAAAGCTAGGAACGAAACTGTTGTTTTCAACAACCTGTCATCCCCAAACGGATGGACAAACGGAGGTTCTGAATCGCGTGCTATCAACCTTATTACGAGCAATTATTCGAAAGAATCTCAAAGCGTGGGAGGAATGTTTACCGCATGTGGAATTCGCTTACAATAGATCCGTCCATTCTGCTACTAAACATTCACCATTTGAGGTTGTGTGTGGATTCAATCCTCTAACTCCATTAGATTTGCTTCCTTTGCCCTGTGATCAGCTTGTTCATACCGATGCAAAACGAAAAGCCGATTATGTGAAGCAACTTCATCAAAAGGTGAGAACCAACATTGAAGTGCGAACCGAACAATATATGCGAGCTGCAAACAAAAGAAGGAAGCAAATAGTGTTTGAACCCGGAGATTGGGTTTGGGTTCACATGAGGAAGGAAAGGTTCCCGGCCCAACGAAGGTCAAAGCTGTTGCCAAGAGGAGACGGACCCTTTCAAGTGTTGGAACGAATTAATGAGAACTCTTACAAGCTTGATCTCCCAGGTGATTACAATATTAGCGCAAGCTTTAATGTGGCTGATTTATCTCCCTTTGATGCAGGTAGCGATTTGGGGACAAATCGCCTCGAAGAGGGAGGGAATGATGCAATCGGGCCCCATGAGTTATCAAATGCGAATGATGTTTCCCTCGAGCTGCCTAAAGGACCTATTACCAGAGCTAGGGCTAAGAAGTTTAAAGACACAATTTCAGCTTTGGTTGATCGGGTTTGGGGTGAATCCGTGGCCAGTCTACTTGAAAACTCATGGACCAACAAGATGAGCAAACCGTGCACTTTACTTCAAGCTCTTCCAGCTTAATTTTTAACAAGCTCGTTTTTAGCTTATTCATTTTTTTTTGAAATAATTAATTAAATTGTCTTAGTTGCTGTTAAGTTTAATTTGAGTCTTAGTTAAATATTTCTTGGTTCAGCCGAATTAATGTGTGAGATTTAAGCTAAGTAAATTTGTTGAATTTGCTAGGACAATGTACATGGACGACAAAGAAGAGGTAGACAACATCATGCATAATTTGTGGAACAAATTAAGGAAGCATTTGACCAACATCATGCATAATTCATGGAAGAATTTGAGGAAGCATTTGACCAACATCATGCATAATTCATGGAAGAATTTGAGGAAGCATTTGGCCAACATCATGCATAATTCATGGAAGAATTTGAGGAAGCATTTGACCAACATCATGCATAATTCATGGAAGAATTTAAGGAAGCATTTGGCCAACATCATGCATAATTTAAGGAACAAATTGAGGAAGCACCATGGCCGAATTTGGCTTCCAATTTTACCCATTCGGCTACCCTTTTGTTTTGCCTATAAATATGTGTTAAATTTCATTGTAAGGGGAGAAGAACCTGGAATTAATGTTTTTACATTTTGTGAGATTGTTTACAACTCTCATTGTTCTCCAAAGACTCGTTTGACTTATCAAGTAACCCTTGTGGCGTCAACCCATTCTTCTTATCCGAACTTATCACTTTGCATCCAAAGTGTGGTGTTCAAGTTATACCGAGGTTCCTATCATCTTTGATAGTGGGTCAAGGTTCCATTTTATTCGTTTTCCATCCATACAACATTTAACCTTTCCTAAGTATTCGTATAAGCCCCGGGTTAACACACTTATATTGTGTTGGTTCAACTTGAATACTTGGTTTTCATTCACCTATCATCCTCAATACACTTCATAACCCCTTTTGAACTAAATTTGAGCCTTTATCCCTTCTTTCTTAACCTATCTTCGACAAACCTTGATATTACTCCAATTCACGATCGGGTACATCAACGACTCGACTCTCATCACCGAGGCCGGGGCGTATCACAGGTAATTGGAGGCGACCAATAATTGTGAACAATTGCGGGGAAAGGAAAGCATTATTTAATTATCATCATTTAATTATCTCCAAATTGCCGAAATTAAATAACCATTATTTTATTATAATCATAGCTTAGGTCGATCTAAAAAATTTATTATTTTATTAACATAAATTTAGAAGGAATAAATCTGTTAAATCCTAATCTAAAATAGATATTTATTTCAAATACTATATTTTTTTTTCAAGATGTAGTCCTACTATTTTTACTTAAATTATAATCGAAATTAAGCATTACATAACACAATAATTTAATAATTTGAATATATCAAGAATCTAAACGTGGGATTTAAGCAGTGGCAGATTTTATCATTTTAAGACTAAGTTCTGTGAGGATATAATTAAAATTTAAAAAAACATAGTAAAAATTTTCAAAATTTTGTTAAGGGGAAGGCTCCTCTTAGCCTCTATTACGATCTACCTCTTGAATTAAGTCAAGATAAACTTAGTGGCAATTTGTACATGATTTACGCAAGATGAGAGTCGAACTTTGGACCTTCCATCTTTGACAACACTATTAAATATGGACGACAAAGCTAAAAATTTTGTATTAAAGGTTAAGAATTTAAAAAAAAAAACTAGTCCAAATTGAATAAATGATTTTTGGAGAGGGATTAAAAACGAAATTACATCGAACTTATTTGCGAGTATTATAAAAATAAAATTGAGTCCATAAAAGAAGGACGGTTTGTAGACGCTGATGTTCAAATATAAACAATTATAATGGCAATAATTTGAAAATGGTCGCATAGGGCCAAACTCAAGAGCTTGTCGTTAGCCAGCCAGCGGGTCCCTTTGCTTTTCTTTCTTTCCTTTATAGAATTTTATATTCAAACTTATCAATTGGATTTGTCGTTTTATTTCAATTTGTATATTCTGATGCATGCATCTCCTCTTTTTTACCTTTTTCCACTTTTTTTTTTCACAATTATTCTGCTCAATTCACGTTGGTCCCCCGCGGTAAATTTGGTGGGAAGTTTCCCCGTAGTTTGCTTATATGTGTGGTGTAATGCAGTCTAGGAACATTACACCACACATATATCTAAATTATGACCATCCGTACGTATTCCTAGTATGCAGCACATGTTAGAAGTGAAATGGGTTAAACATGGACCAACTATTTGAATATAAATGGCGAGATAGTTGTTAACTTTGTCCGTTAATCATGTACTGGAGGGTTCGATTTTGGTTTATGAGAATGAATGATCAATCATTTTCTTTTTAAGATGGGACTTCTAACAAAAGAATTAATCATTGTTATAGGTAATCGATAATTTCAACAACAACAACAAAAAAAAAGGACAACTATATGGTGTAATACAAGCTTTGCATAGGTCTACCTTTTGATTGCTCGGTAGATGTTCGTTGAAGCGGTACTTAAAAGTAAGAGATATCATAATATTAACAAATTTGAATATCAGTTAAATATTTTTTTTTACAAAATAATATCTAAAATGAGTGTTTTATCTCCTCAAAAACTTTTTTATCAAAATGCTAAATAGTTAAATTATTAACTAAATTCGTCTTTAACAATAAATAAATTTTTAAATTTTATAATGTGCAAATAAGATTTATTTTGATTTATATCTAGATATATTTTGATTATTATTCTGATAGTACAATGTAATATTTGTTTTATATTACATAGATTTTATTCTTTGTAATTATAATTACAAGCTCTTTATAAAAAAATCAAGGTTGTTTTAAATGGAAAATATTAAATAAAATACAATTGCTTAAAAAAAATTTAATAATATCTACAACTATTCATAACCCCTCAGTTTATATTGGTATTATTGTTAGTATAAGAGGACATGAGTTCAAGTGCATTGAAGCATATTATTCTCTTATTTACAGGTTGAAGAGGGACTATGAGTAGTTCTAAATATTATATCAAAAAATAAAAATTAAAAATCGTGATGTTACATTTATATAAAAAGAAATATATCAAAAATAATAATAAATAAATTGAGGCCATTAATGGAAGAATCTGGGGTTGGTAGTGGATGGAAGAATATGATCACATGAGTTTGGGAAACATGTGGTTATATTATATGTTTGGAGTCAATGTTTTCCTTTTTCACCTGTTGACTTATGTGCTTAGGCTTAAGTGCTTAACAAAGGTTGGTTACCGAAAATTTTGAATTTTGATTTAAATTTTATCAGTATTATTTTAGTTTAAATAAATTTTATTTAAATTTATTTTGATTTAGATCCAAATGTATTTCGATTTCAGTTCGAACATGTTTTATAACGGTTTATTGTGGTTATAATTATCCATATTAATGCGGTGATACAATATGGAGGAAGTCAAAACGAAGCAAGGGAGATTAGTTCATCCAAAAAACCCAAGAGTCAAAATAGGTCTAAATGTATAAGATTAAAGTATGCTTCAAGTTCTTATACTTTTCATATATTTAAAATTTATTTCTTTTATTTTTTGAATTTAAAAATTTAGGTCCAAATGTAAATACTGTTGAAAATCTTCTGTTAAATTCCGTCTATTGCAATGTCATGTATTTTGTTATATGACTATCAAGTGAGTATTTCTACTATTTCAAAATGTCACACAAAAGATTTTAATAGAATAAATTTAACGATTTTAACAAATAGACTTAAAATTTTAAACCCAAAAAAATAGAGGGACTAAATTTTTGAAAATAAAAATAAAGGGACTAAATTCTATATATACAAAAAGTACAAAGACTTGAGAATTTTTCAACCTATATATATGTATCTATACTATTATTTAAGTACGTGACTGAATTAATGTCACGAGTCAACTCGACATAAACTCAATCTCCTTACATATCTTAAAACAAGTTATATTATTATAACGGGATGTTTGTATTTTCCTTTTCAGTCAAAACTAATAAAAAGTTGCAAATACTAATATTTGAATCCACGCCACCAGCCTCTATAAAACATTTTCTTTATCACTTCGACTAAACTTTTAATCTCAATACTAACTCAAGAAAAATGACAATAATATATAAATATTTAGAGTGCATTTTATATTTTTAATTTAATATACTCAGTCAATTAATTTTTCTTTTATTTACAATTTAAACTAATTTTTATTTTCATTCTTTACTTATATGTGTTATTATTAATTTCAAATTTTATTAATTTAATTTATATTCTAAATACCTAATTTCAACGTTATTAAATTTTTAATAATTGTAATTTTAATTTCTTAACAAAATAAAACTAAATCAAATATTGAAAAGAGAAAACTCTGAGTACAATTTTCCCGTATCACGTTTCTTTCCCTTAAAATCCTAAAACCAAGCACGTTACAAGCTTTTATAAGAAAAAGATAATTTTATTTTTGAATATATAATAAACCCAAATTTTAGTTCCCCTGAAAATGCGATAAATTAGGATGATATAAAAATATTAAATAATTCAGAACAATTTTTTTTTAAAATGTAAATTCGCATCCTCTTATTAATAAAAAGAGTTATAAAGTAAAAATAATATACGTTTTCGAACAACTTAAGAAAAATAAAAATTAAAGAAAATTAGATCCTTTCTTCTTCTGTGCTTTGAGAACCTCTCAATAAGTCTGGAATCTCATATCACAAATTAAAGTAATGAATCAGATTAAATATGAGACAATCACTCATTTGCTAGAGAATGAGTAAAACCTTCTAGCTCATCAAGATATGGGTGAGCAAAATTCGATTCGAATCGAGAAAAAAATTCTAATTTCGAGTTAATTGAGTCAATTTGAATAACTTGATTCAAGTTTCGAGTTTGAGTCGAGTTGAATTTCACAATTCGAATAAAAAATTGGTGTAAATACTATTTTGATCCTTATCAACTTTGAAAGTAAGCAATTTGGTCTCTCTCAATAAAATTACAAAATAATTCAAAATATTTATAAAAATTCTAAAAAATATATAGAAAAATTTATAATTTTAAGCTAATTAATTTATGTGCATGGAATTAGTTATAATGTAATAATATTTTTATTTAACATGTTTGTCTTTTTAATTTAATTCAAATAATTTTATTCAATTCAATTTAATTTAAATTTCATCTCACTTGACTCTATTAAAAAATATTTCAAATTGATGTAAGATAATAAAATAAGACCTATGAACCCGATTCACTTTGAAAAAAAATTATTCTTCAATCAAACATTCACTTTTATTTTAAGATATTTGTTTCGTGAAACTCAGCTGAAATGACGGAAGTATTATCTCTCCGTCTCCGAAAAAGGTTAAAACTAAATTCTAACAGTTGTTTTCTAAAGTTACAAGGATTGATCTAGAAGTGAGAAATCAATATAATTAAAATTGGGCATATAATAATAAGGAGGAAGCTCTATTGAAATTTGTTGATTTATGTGCACTGGAAACACAACAAAAAAAAAAACAAAAGGTAAGTAAAGTTGCAGACAGGGGTTGAGGTGGGCAGGTAGCATATTTCCAGAGTGCCACGTGCATTTTTCATATATCATCAAAGCAAAGTATAATAAAAGCACAAAGGCCATACACACCAAGCCACGAACCCTTGAAGTCAAAGTAAAACTGCGATCAAACCATTAGCAAATCAAACGACTGAAAAAATGACAGGTGTCATGTACCGCGTGTAGATGTCGAGAGTGGAGCCTTTATGTAATAACACATCAAAATCACGATTTAGCGTAACTGTGATGAAAATTGAGAGAGATTTGAGTTGAAGCCAGTATCGAACGCGAATCACTTACAATGTGACCATAAAAAGAGAGAAGAGGCCACAACAACATAACCATTACTCTTTATTACATCCTCTGTTATATAAAGTATAAATTAAAATTGGTGTAATTTTAGAACCAATTTTTACAAATAAATTATTTATTTGATTTTATGATATGCTTTTATTTTTTAAAATTTATGATTATGGAATTAAAAAGCAACATAAATTGTAATTTACACAGGTAGTTATTAAATTATAAGTAAATTTTGATTTTGATTTTTAATTTTAAAAAAAATTATAATTTAGTCATTAAATTATTCTAAAGTTTTTTATTTAAGTCATTAGGCTGTTAAAATCGATAATATATGGCTCTCGTTATTCGCACTATTTGTACCAATTGAAAGGTATCTTACTCCTTTTTTCTATAATTCAATTTTTTTTTATGAAACATCTTTAAACGTAAGAATCTATAAACCAAAATTCAAACAGTTTTTTTCTCTAATATTTGACACTAACCTTCAGATCGACTTGAATTTAAAATATGTTCTTCTACTCATCGATGGGTACTTATCCACCATACTGATCATCGAATCATTGCTTGGAGGTCACTAGCAATGGAGAAACCAAAAATTTTTTAGGGGCTGAAATTAAATTGTAATTTTTACAATAGCAAAAATACAATTTCATCATTTTAATAGCCTATATATTTATAATTTTTAAAAGATTAAATCAATTTTTTATATTTTTAGGAGGATTAAAATATAATTTTATCATTATTAATTTAAAATTTTAAAAATTTTAAAGGCCTACTATTCTGGGAGGTCGGGGCCTACCAGCCCCCAATTTTGCCCCTACTTACCAATGAAACTTTAACTTTAATAAAAATATATAAATAATTTAATAATTTAATAATTTAAATAAAAACTTTTAAATAATTCAACAATCAAATTATAATCGTTTTAATTAAATAATCCAAACAAAAACTTACAGCGAAACTAAAAAAAAAATAGTTGCAAAATAATTTTTATAAAAAATGGGTTTGTATCTATTTTCATAATAAATTTCAATTCTTTATATGTGTGAGATAAATAGATGAACAATTTTTAGTTGAAATAATGGGAATTCAATTTTTGGATGTCGATAGAAAAGAAGAAAATGATGGTTGTAATTAGATGTTAAATTTCTATTTTCACCTTGATGTATCTATTTATTAAACAACACATCCATGTGCAAAATCAATGAAGAAGGGATTGAATTGTTGAAGGGTGCGTGGAAAAACTCGTGAAGTGAATAAGATAATGGGTCAAATCTGTTGAAGAAACGTACACGCTCCTCCTGCATTAGGCAAACACCAGCCTCGGGTGCTTTATAAAACAATAGTTTATTCTATTTGGTTTAATAATTCCTTTGCCCTTCAATTTTATAAAAAATGTCATTTTACCCCTCCATATAGTTTTTTGCTTTTTTCAGTTTTTAAATTCCACGTCGTATTTTTTTGTTAAATCACCTTAAAATGAATGGAAAACTTAATCTTTTTTCTTTTATTTTGTTAATAGTGTATACACGTACATTGTCATGTAAATGACATATCAGTATTTAATTAATTTTTAAAATTAAAAAATCAAACAACTTATAAAACCATTTTAAAAAATTAATTAAATGCTAACGTGTCATTTATGTGGAAATCCGTGTCTATGCCATGTCATTAAAGTTAAAATTTTCATTTATCTTGAGATAATTTGACAAAAAATACAAATTAAAAATTAAAAGAGACAAAAAAATAAATAAAAAACTAAAATATATAAGTTGGACATCTAAAAAAATCATTATATTAATTCAATTTTTAGTGTCATGCTCATGTGAAATGCGTAATAAATAGAATATATATAATCAAAATCTACAATAAAATTGTGTATATATATATTAAAGAATTAGTATTTAAAATACGTTACAATTTTTAATTTTGTTTAAGTTTCATACAGTTTACATCCTAAATGAGTGTCCCCTTAATTAGATGTTATTAATGCATTTTTAGGCCCTCTTGAATTGAACAGCTGTATTTTGTCTCTTTTAAGTTTTAACTAAATGAAAATTTACAGCTTTTGGTCCTTCCAAGAAATTAATAATTCAATTTAAGTCAGTTTAACACAATTTTTTTAATTTTATCCCTAATTTTTAAAATTTATCTTACTCCCCTCTATGTATAAAATGTTTTTTCATAAATCAAATACCTACTTATTTATAGTGTTGTTTGAACTAGATTAGATCGGTCGAATGGGTTGGGAATCGATACAAACCGGTTGAATTAAGGCTAAAAGATTGATTGAATTGGGATTTTTAGTTTTTTTTTGTTAAAACAAATTAAAAAATAATAATAAAGAAAAAAAGAAAAAAAATTTAAAAAACCAGAAAAAGGACAAAAGGTGCCTTAGAATTTGGTGGCACCAAATTATTTAATTAGTATTTATATTTGTTTAAAGCCCCCATTTTATCAAAAAATAGTATTTTTCTAATATTTATACAGGTGATGCCATTTTATATAACTCCATTAAAAAATTAATTTTTTATCTCGACTGTTGACGTGGCATGTTAGCGGCGCTAAACATTTTGGCTCCATTAACTTTTATTGTAAATTTTAAGTTATTTATGTATTTTATCAAAGAATAAATTATTTACATAATTAATTAATTTTTTTAAAATTAATTTTATAAAAAAACTATAGAAATTAATCTACTCAATCTTTAATAAATAGTTCAAAATGTAATCTTACTTGACTTGTATAATACATTTATAGAGAAAAGACAATGTTACTGCAATTGCAAAACAACTTCACATGTCATACACAAGCAAAAAGATTTGTCTCATCAACGAATTAAAAGAGTCTTTTAATCTTATCATTACAAAATATATTTGCTTCTCTTTTTTTTTCTATTAAAATTTATCATTACAATTAGCTCTCACTATTTAAGTCGGAGTTATTTTGATTCTTCACAAACACTATTTCTTAAAAGTAATATTATTATTATTATAAATAATCAAGGCTATAAAATAATGATTTATTTGATTTTGAAAAAATAAATTATAATTATATCAAAATAAATGGATTTCTTTAATTATCATTAATATGGAAAGTACAATATTCTAGAATATACATAGTTACAATAAACATCAATCGTATATATACATGTTGGTATTTCATATTTTTATGTGTGAATAATATAAATTTAAATATAATAAATTAATCAAGTAATGACTTAATTTAAAAATTATTTTTAAAATAATTAATTTTCACTCATTTTTAATTCAGCACAAATAATATTTTGTTAAAAATTAATAAAATTTAAAAAGAAAAACAAAAATGGGTAATTTCATTAGTGGAGCAAGGGTGAAAAAGTAAAATGAGGGGTTCCATTATTTCCTCCGCAAGAAATATAAATACACATTATTAGCCCCGCTAATTCTCCTAAAAACCAACCCATTTATTTCACTACCCAACAACCCAAAAGATAAAAGGAATCGTTTACTTGTTCGTAGCAATTTATCGTCATTTCAAGCTCAATTCTCTGAAAATTTTTGTGCTGAACTTCTTTTTTCTCTTTGTACCACCATGTGTGGAGGTGCTATTATCTCCGATTTCATACCGCCGTCGCGGTCGCGACGATTGACGGCCGATTTCTTGTGGCCCGATCTGAAAAAATCCGGGTTGAAGAAGGGGTCGGGTAAGAGATACTCGAAGCCCGTGATCGACTTGGGCGATGATTTCGAGACTGACTTTCAGGAGTTCAAAGATGAAGAATCTGATATAGATGATTATGATGTTGATGATGTTTTGGCTGATGTAAAGCCCTTTGCTTTTAACGCTACAAAGAAACCTGCTTCTGCTGTATCTCATGGTAAATAATGATTTCCTCTCTTGATTTTTCTACTTTTGTTATTTTGTGTTACTTTTTTTTTTCTTGGTAGAAATAAACCTTTTCCTTCATTGCTAATCTTTCATTTTTATTGTTCCTGTAATAATTTTGAAGGTTTAATTGGGTTAGATCATTGATTAATTGCTGGTGACATTTTTTTTTGTTATATTGCTCAACAGTTGTTGACTTCTTGTAGAATTTTCCTTGTTTATTTGGTTATTTGATAAAATAGAATTAGGCTTCTTGAATACTTTGGCTAGTATTTTCAGTTGAAATTTTGTTAAATCTTTTTATTTTTTATAATTGTTCTTTATTTTCCAGCTTTTTCTAGATGTTTCTCTGGTTATACATTTATATATATATATAAGCTTTTCCTTTTTAATTCTCTTTTTTTTCCTTGCCGTATTTCTTTGCTTTCTCTACTTTAGAAAGTCAAATATTTTTCCTTTAGCCCTTTAAGATTTTTGGTTTTAAGCCGAAAAATTACATGAAAAAGATACTAGTAGAAGTTTTATCATGAAGCTTTAGCAATTTAAAGCTTCTTCAACTTGAGTAAATGAAGATCTGTAATAATAATGAGATTTTCTATAAGCACATATCACCTAATTTTGTAATTCTGGGTTTTTGTTCTTTGAATATTGTTAAAATTAACTTTGAAATCTTATATTTTTTCTGTTTATTAAAAATATATTTATATTGAAATTGAACTTTTCTGTTGTTTACCTATAAATCTTTTAAAAATAAACTTTTATTCAATATTAATTAGTAAAATTTCTATTTAAATTAACTTTTAATTGTTTCATTGTGACCGATCTGTATGGTTTCTTTGTATTTGTACTTCTTTCCTTTTGTCAAATGTTGTTTGAGATCTTGATATGAAGGAGATATGTTTTCTATCTTCAAAAGGAGAGATCAAAGTTCTTTTATTTTTATTTTTTAATTGGTATGGACGAAATATAATTTGAGAATCGATGCCCGGATTAATAATTTCTGGGATGTAGTCACTAAAAAGGCCTGTCTCATGATTTTCTTGCAGTTAAAGGTCCTAAATTATATTTCCTTGTGACAGTTATGTTGTGATTTGTAGTTTTTCATGGATGAGTAATGTTTATTTATGGTTCTTGTATCTGTATGATATTAAAATCTTCTTTTTGTTCTATCATTGAAGGTTCGAACTCTGAAAAATCCATGCAATTCAATGGTCAAGCTGAGAAATGTGCGAAAAGAAAGAGGAAGAACCAGTATCGTGGAATCCGGCAGCGCCCATGGGGTAAATGGGCTGCTGAGATCCGTGACCCAAGGAAAGGGGTTAGGGTCTGGTTAGGAACTTTCAATACTGCTGAAGAAGCTGCGAGAGCTTATGATGCTGAGGCGCGGAGAATTCGTGGTAAGAAAGCGAAGGTGAACTTCCCTAACGAGACTCCGCGTACCTCTCCAAAGTGTGCGGTCAAGACAAATTCTCAGAAACCACTTTCCAAGTCGAATTTGAGCCCTGTTCAGCTAAATCTCAACCAGAATTACAATTACTTGAGCCAGCCTGAGCAGGAATACTTCGATACCATGGGTTTCGTAGAAGAGAAGCCACTGGTCAATCAGTTTGCATATGTGGACCCTGTTCCTACGTCTATAGATGCTGGATTTAATCAATCAGATAATGCCCCCTTGTACTTCAATTCGGACCAGGGAAGTAACTCCATCAATTGTTCCGACTATGGCTGGGGAGAACAGGGTGCCAGAACTCCTGAAATATCATCCATTCTTGAAGCTTCTGTAGTGGGTGAAGAGTTTCTTGAGGATGCTAACCCTAGCAAGAAGCTGAAACCAAGTTCTGACAATCTTATGCATGCTGAAGAGAACTCCGCAAAGACCTTGTCGGACGAGCTGTTGGCTTTGGACAACCAGATGAAATACTTCCAAATGCCACCATTTATTGAAGGAAACTGGGACGCCACTATTGATGCCTTCCTCAATGGAGATGCAACACAGGATGGTGGAAACCCGATGGATCTTTGGAACTTTGATGATTTCCCTGCCATGGCGGAGGGTGTTTTCTGAACGAACTTTCCATAATAACTAGTGTTTGTAAATAAAGCAACATGTTAGTGAGTTTTTCACAACCCCTCTGGCAGCTGCTTTATTAGTTTGTGTTATAAAAATGATTTTGTCTTTATTGAACAAAATGTTGATTTATTTATACCTTTGTTTTTTTTTTTTTCTTTTTACTTCTCTCAGGAATTTGGTCAAAATCTGTTGTGAAGTTGAAGTAAAAACCAAGCTATATGCATGCATAAGCCTTGCCTGCACTGCTTTCAGAGGTTCTTAGTATGTACCCTTTTTTTATGTGTTTTTTTTGTGGACTTTGGACTAAATTTTAAATTTGAGTGACTGTAAAAGTGATTGTGTCTGAATTTGTTTATGTTTGAATACTGAAAAACATATGAATGTTTTAAATTCTGCTATTTGATTCTCGCATGCTCTCTTTTAGTGCTTTAACATGGTCTACTTATTATTTTAGGTTAATGTTCAAATCGATAGTACCTTAGTAGGTTCAAATGGATTACGCTGTTTATCTATTTTTTAGTGTGGGTGCATCATTCAGATTTTCTGTATCAGCTTTAGAAAGAGTTTAGAGATGTCCTTTAATGCCTGAACAAGTGAGATCTATGGTCTGTATGAAAATAGAGGACACATGGTTGTACTTTGGTCTATCATGGTATCAGTTGGACTCATATAGAAGTTGAGTTCAGCAAAATATGTTATTTTTAACGATAATAAGTAATATAATATAAAACTTAATGAAATTAGTAAAGAAAAGACGATCATAATTAAATTATAGTGTTGTTGTTAATCAAATTAACATTTGGTTCCCAAACAGAGGCCGGTGTTGTGTTATGGAAATTGGTGCATTATGTTGGCAATGTGCAGCAGCAGAGGCACGTGAAGTCATATGCGTGGCAGAGCAATGTGCAGCTGCATGGGACAGGACATAGATAAGGGTCATATGGAAAGTAGGAAAATTTTACAGTCTTTTTCTGATCTGCCCTGCCTTCCATTTAGGGTCGTAGAGCATTTGGTGGAGCATGGCGAAGTTATTATCGACAAAGGAACGTGTCGATAAGGTCACCCATGTATGATGGGATTTTGTTTGGTAGCTGAGGGTCTGAATGTCAAGGGATATATGATGGAGGGGGGGGTCAAGTTAGGTGCAGTAGGCCCCATTTCCCACCATCAAAGAGTTGTTAAAGGGGTAGCTGAGCCATTGGCAACCCGCAACCACGGGAAGAGAGAATCAAAAATGGTGAAATGAAAGGAAGGTATCGTTAAAGGGGATCTCGTGATTGTGCATGAGGAGCATAACATCGCTTGCAAAATCAGACCACCACCACCACCAGCGTCGAGGGCCCTTTCATTGACAATAATCATATATAATTGTGATCCCATTAGTTCTTAATATCATTTAGATCACTTTTCCCTGTCTTCTACAGCCCTACTTTTCGGGAAGCCATAACCACTTTGATTTCAAGGGATGACTTCACCCATCAAACCTTACCATATCCAACAAATCGTTCCGGAAAGATGCATTGGGTGATAAACAGCTTAATGTCTTTTAAGTAAGCTATTTATTAAAATTTCTAAACAAATAAAAACAGTAAATTAGTCTTTTTATTATTAAATTGATGATTTTAATTTTTATATTATTAAATAAATCAAATAACATTAAATTGTAAAAATTGTAATGGTGTTAACATTTATGTTTGAAAATCATATATATATATTTTTCTTTTCCAGTTTAATTTCGAGTAAGATATTCCATTTACAAGGCTAAGCTTTCAAAAAATTAAGTCTATAAAACTGTATTTTTAAATAATAAATATTAACTTTATTAAATTTTAATTTAATTTTTTAATAATATAGGAATTATATTTAATGAGATTAATTTGACTCAATCCTACAATAAAGGAATTCTACACGTACATTAGGGGGGGAAAAACCAGAGATATGGTATAAAAACTGTTTTGGAATTCTCACAGGGAGGATCTTCAAATGCTCAGTTTAATTATTAATTAAATTAAATTATCATTAATGAAATTATCTAAAATG
Organism: Gossypium hirsutum; assembly: GCF_007990345.1. NCBI lineage: Eukaryota > Viridiplantae > Streptophyta > Magnoliopsida > Malvales > Malvaceae > Gossypium > Gossypium hirsutum. Next base: position 5,360,414 of record NC_053433.1, read on the forward strand.
TAAAATGCTTAATCGTTAACTGAATTAAAAAAATTTTAAATACATTAATCGAATCTAAATATTTTAATTAATTCGATTGGTTAACCAAAATTTATATGTTTTATCTTTTAATTAAAATAAATTTAAAATATAAAAAATATATTGTTAATGTTTATTTTTTTAATAGTTCGAAAAATATATGATATACAGTATATTATTTATTTTGATTAATATAAAAAATAAGTTTAAGAAATACCTTGTTAATATAAAAATTTATATATAAATATATATTATTCAATTCGGTTAATTACTCAATTTTGAACTGAATTAATTAATAACTAAAATTTTAAAAAATCACTGACCAACTTTTGATTGAGCTAAATTCAAACACCGACCAAATAACTGAATTAGATTATTTCAGGATAATTATGAAGGTAAGATTGGGCTTTCGTGATGATGATAAATATGTACTAAACCGGTTAAATAATCACTTGAAAAGGGTCCATAAATAGGCAGCTGATAAGATCCTTATATGATTGTTTTTTTGGTGGAAAATGACATAAGAATACTGTATCAAACTAATATGAACAAAAAACACCTGAAGACTTGTTTTGTTCAACAGCGTTGATTAGCTACTTAAGCACATCTTCGACCACCTACATACTTTTCTTCCCTACAGAAGACATTTCAGTTATGAGATTAACAGTTTGATTACACTCTCTGGTATCGTTCAATGATTTATGCTTTGTAACATTTGTTAAATTTGCCAAAGCAAAACTGAATTCGAGGACCTGGAGTAACCTTTTTGAATAGCTTTATCCACTTCTAAATAATCTATTTGAATCAAAATCTTATCATGCTCTCTTTTTTTGTAACAAAATTAAACCATCCCATATATTCTAGAGCTCTGCATAAAAAATTGAGCAATCATTCAAGTTATGATTAAACCCAACAATTCACTCTCTGGACTGGTCTCGCACCACCGCAAACAGATACCAACTCCGTACGCCCCCAGTATGTAGATAAACAAAATTACCTGACATTGAGTGATCTTGAATACCTTATATAATTGTATTTGAATGTCTTGTTGAGTTCTTGGCTTAATATAGTAATTTTGGGAAAGCAATTTATAACAATTGGGATAATTGTTGGATTGCATTTATTCATACTTGTAAATGGTAAATTAGATTTTATCCAATAAATAATTTAATTGATTTGTTGAAAGACAGCCAGAAAATTATGAAAAAAGATGGGACATTAAAACTCCCATAATAACGCAAGTTAATCCCCCCATAATTATCTCCTTATTTATCTCCAATGGCAGTTAGGATGGCATAAATAACTTCACACAAATCTTGGTTACACCAAGACCTTGTGGTTATGATCATGGTGGAATGTGTGTACTCATCCCTGTTCGATTCAAATTTGTATATACTCCACATAATTATCTTCATATTTTCTTGTCTTCAACAATTTACAATAAAATAAATGGTGGAATTTGAGGCAATGTTTACAATAATTGGAATATAAAGCAACTCTCATAAAGTGAACCTTAAAATATGAAGAAATTGTTCCCGTTTCATTAACCAAATTTCTTGAAAACATCAAGAAACTATACAGCATCCATTAAAATTCGATCGATTTAAATCTAACACTTGCAGAGAAAGATAATACAACCAAACGAACACAAGCATATATCTCTTATTCTAGGCATTAGTCAACTAAAACAAACTAACCTAAGCTCTCTCGCCTCTGATCCTCCTGGCAAGCTGGATATCTTTAGGCATGATGGTAACCCTCTTAGCATGAATAGCACATAGATTAGTATCTTCAAACAGCCCGACGAGATAAGCCTCGGCAGCTTCTTGAAGAGCGGCGACAGCGCTGCTTTGAAACCTTAAATCGGTCTTGAAATCTTGAGCGATTTCTCTCACAAGCCTCTGGAATGGAAGCTTTCTGATCAAGAGCTCGGTGCTCTTCTGGTACTTCCTGATTTCCCTGAGAGCCACAGTTCCTGGCCTGAAACGGTGAGGCTTCTTCACTCCTCCGGTCGCCGGAGCTGACTTCCGAGCAGCCTTCGTGGCTAGTTGCTTACGTGGGGCCTTGCCGCCGGTTGATTTCCTCGCAGTTTGCTTAGTACGAGCCATTTGTTAAACAATGTGATGAGAAAATAAGGGTGTTTGGATTGCGAGAAAGCTGAAGAAAATTTGAAAGAAAATATTTTCAATAGGAGCAATTGAAGCGGATATATAAAAAGGGGGATTTGGGGGAAGGCGGGAATCAGTAATTAGGAAATATTTTAAATGGAGCAATATGAACCGTAGATTTGATGGGTTATCGACGGCTGTTAAGTTGTGGAACGATGAAAATTGGCCGATAGGATTGCTTTTAAGCGGCATGGTTTCAAAGTTTTGGCGCATTTTTTACTTCTCGTTGATGATTATTCAAGAGGATCTAATCCGTCCACTGAGGAGATATTGACGGATATGATCTATTAGTCAGTGAGCATTGCATAACAATCCGTGGTATATCCGGACAACCAATGGATTTATCCATAGATCTTGACACTTCACAATTCACATAGTAGTACATACTTTATTTTATTTTTGGTTAAAATATGACATAAGTCACTGTTCTTTTCTAAAATTGAAAATTTAGTCCTTGTATCCATGTATTTTTATTATCAGGAATTTAGTCTCTCCATCTTTCAAATTTTAAAATTCAAGTCCAACTATTAATGTTATTAATTTTTTATTAAATTTGTTAGTGTGATGTTTTGAAATTTCAAAAAAAGCTCATTGGGAATCCATACAATTAAAAAAATACGTAATTATCATGAATATAACAAAAAATTAACAATGTTAATCATTAGACCTAGTTTTTTAAATCTTTAAAAGAAAGGGACTTATAGCACATTTTACCTTTTATTTTTTTATGTCCTTGTTTTTTTTATTATCATAGCAAAAGAAATATGCTGAGATCATGCTTATCCAATAATTGACATATAAATGCAATATTTATTAGATTATGTCACACACAATATTAATGAATCACGTAATTATATAATAGATATAAAAGAATTTATATAAATAACAAAATAGGTTTTGATTAAATGGTAAAATATAAATATTAAAAATGATAAAGATTCAGCTTAAAACCTTATTATATGTATTTATATTTCTATTTTTCTATATAAATTGACAAAAGTATCCACAAAATAATATAATTTACTTTATAATGTAAAGATGTTCTCATATTACCTAATTGAGTTGGTGCACAGCTAATTCATAACACCAAACTCAATAAAAAGTTTTATATTAGTATTTAGTGTAAATGTACTTATATTTCGATTTTTTATATAAAATTATAAAAACACCCTCATAATAATATAATTTAATGTATAAAGTGATAATATTCTCGTCATTATCCAACTACATTGTTGCACGGCGTAACACCAAATTCAATAAAAAAATCATTCTCTTTTCTTTTTTAAGTTGAGCTTTTCTTAAAAATCATAATGGTCAATGAACATTACATAGCATAGTTGGTTATATATTCATAATAATAAACTTCATTTATTATTGATTTTTTTTTTTGTAAATTATAAGAGTAGGGTAAAGTCCAAACAGCAAAACAATCAGCGCGACTTGAACCCAAACCATACCTGAGACGATGAACACCGTAACTTTCAGACTAACACACTGATTCATTTATTATTGAATATTTTTTCGGCAAATTCTTTCTTCCAATAAACACACTCCTCCTCTTTCTCCTTTTCCTTGTTAAATAAACAATGCATCTGTATAGTATGTAAATAGCACTCTCTTAACCAAAATGTTTGAGGTGAATGTAAGTTATTTTTACTATTTGTATATCTTATTTTCCATTATCCATGTCTCGTTCACACTACTCATTATTTATAGCACATTTACCCTCACTTCTTTTATAACATCCTCTACAGAGGTATAAATAAGATTTTAACGTTTCATTGATAGCCTTTTGAAATATTTCGACAAACTTAAATATTCTTAATTTTCTCTTCAAACACTCTCTAGAATCGCTACAAAAGAGGTAATTCCCATGTCCTTTGTCACGTATCAATTTCATCATAACCACCAACCACCACACTTGTTTTTTTAAGGCTTGCCTTGTTCATCCTTTTTGTCATCTATTCACAACATCCAATTTTTAATAAATTTTATACAATCCAGAAGTTGACAGGTAATTTGAGTGGCCAAAAACCATACATAATGAGAATAATTGCAGTGATAACATAATACATCAGTGGACAACATGCTCATTATGGAGTGGTGACCCAACGAAGCAACGTAATTATGATGTTCAAAGAGGTAAATAATTAGTCATAAAATGTGTTCCATCCTAATGGGTAGAGATTTAATCCTCGACCTCATGGTTTAGGGATGAAGTGAGCAACCACCATACTGCACCTTATGATTCTCTCTTTAACATTTAACATATATTTAAGATCTCATTCTTTCATATACTCTTTAAAGTATGGATCATCCTAATTCCACTTATAAATAGGGTTATAAAGTATGCAACATACTAACACCATCCAACCTTATTATTTTTATACTATATCGAGGTTATTTTGTTTATATGAGAAATATATTTTCTGAAGAACAAATATCCTCTTAACCAAATTTCAAAGTTTTGAATGTCTCAAATTAAAGAGTTCATAAGCCACCTCTGGTGCTTGTGTCTTGCTCCCTTCTTTTAAATAGTATCATACCCCCATAATATGGTACAAGAAAGCCATTTGTATTTACATAACTAGCATCTAACACATAACAATTCGATTTAAGACGCAAAGGGTCTCTAGCTTTAATTATAAAACCTTATACAAACCTAACTTGGAGAAAGAATTATATTAGGTTATAACCTTTTTTTATAATATGTAGGAGAGTAGCTAGAGAGTTGGCAAGGGTCCCAACCCCCCTAAAATGAAAAAATTTTCATTTAGGCCCCTTTAAAATTTATAAAAATTTAAATTAGTAAAGGTAAAATTGCACTTTGACCCTCCTAAAAATGATAAAAATTTGATTTAATCCTTTAAAGGTTATAAAGATATAGATATTAAAATGGTGAAATTACATTTTTATTATTGTAAAAAATATACGATCTAATTTCAGCCCTTAAAAAAATTTTTAGCTTCGCCCCTGATTATATGTAAATTAAATCAAAATAATATAAAATTTATAATATATAACTTTGATAAAAAAAATGTTTTATAAAGTGTTCAATAAATTTTATAATATTTCTTATAAATAATATTTTTTTCCACAGTTTTGGAAGTTATTTTTTATAAATAAGTTAAGGTGAAAAAATTATAATAATTTTTTTTAAAATAAATATATTATTTTTATTATATATAGTATGGAGACATAAATAACTTATGTACATATTTTTTTGTCTTAACTTTATATAAATAAATATATTATAACATTTTTAGTCTTTTATAACACGTAAATTATTTTTTATAATATACTTTTTTGTCATAACTTTAGAACATTTTTAGAATTTAAATAATATATTTTTGTTATAACTTTATAAAATACACATAAATTACTTTTTATTGTACAATTTTTAATATTTATAATATATCTTTATAAAAATTTGATCAAAATCATCTCAAATATTTATGTGTTCATGCTTATAATATATTCTGGAGAATCATATACTATCGTTTGAAAAATTACTTAATAATTATTTTAATTCTCATTCTCTTCAACAATTAAAAAGTATAATGTAACAGAGTGTTCCAATTATAAAAAAACTCACCAATTATACTAACAATTCAAATTTCAAACGTGTCATTTTTGTATAATTATAAATAGTACAACATTATGTATAGCAACTCGACAATTACGGATAACAAGTAAAATCATTTAACATTGCAAGCGATGATTAAATGAGCCTTTTCTTCACCCATTCCACTTGTATCTAATACAACATCACCACAAACGTTGGGTGGTTATCAGCAACCATATTTCTCAATAGCCTGATTTTAACCCTTAAAACATCGTACGTATATCCAACACTGCAATTTACAAACACGTTTCTCAACGTTATGTGTTGATTTTGGCAATAACAAAAATCTATGAATCAAATTTATTTTTAATCTTGAACTCTTGAACACTCTGCTAGGAAAAAGGAAGTTGAAGACCAGCTATTGGATTGATACAATGATTGGTCAAATGGAGACTGTACTTTACGGGTAAGTTCATAGCAAAAAGTAAAGAAAAAGAGAGAAGAAATTCCAATTAACCAAGTGTAGAATTCTGTTGATGGAAGCGAAGACTACTTGCTGTGCTATAGAACAGCGAACAAACGATTCATGATGGTAAAGCATCCATTAAATTTTCATCGATTTACACCGAACATTTGCAGAGACTGCAAAGACAATAAAATGAGCAAAAACCTAGATCTCAAATCCTAAACATCAATCAACTAAAAACAATCTGACCTAAGCTCTCTCTCCTCTAATCCTCCTAGCAAGCTGGATATCTTTGGGCATGATTGTAACCCTCTTAGCATGAATAGCACACAGATTAGTATCCTCGAACAGTCCGACGAGATAAGCTTCGGCAGCCTCTTGAAGAGCCGCGACGGCACTGCTTTGGAACCTCAAATCCGTCTTGAAATCTTGAGCGATTTCTCTCACAAGCCTCTGGAACGGAAGCTTTCGGATCAAGAGTTCGGTGCTCTTCTGGTACTTCCTGATTTCCCTAAGAGCTACAGTTCCTGGCCTGAAACGGTGAGGCTTCTTCACTCCTCCGGTCGCCGGAGCTGACTTCCGAGCAGCCTTCGTGGCTAGCTGCTTACGTGGAGCCTTGCCGCCGGTTGATTTCCTAGCAGTTTGCTTGGTACGAGCCATTTGTTGAACAATTCAATAAGACAATAAGAGAATTTGGCTGATCGGATTGCACGAAGAAGGATAATCTGTGGAAAGTATTTTCGATGAGGTATTTGACAGAATTTGGAGGGGATATATAAAGGGAAATTTGGGGGAGCGGGAATATTTAAAATTGGGCCAATATGAACTGTATATTTTATTATTATCGACGGCAGTTAAGTTCGGGATTGTGAGGGTCGATCTAAGCCGTTCATTAATGAGATATCTGGACGGGTGTGATCAAATAAAGCTAGTGAGAACTTGATAGTGATCCACGTGACATTCAAACAGCCAATGAAATTCATCCATTTTCTTTTGCCTTTTGTTCATATTGCTCTTCACATTCACATGATACTTTATCATGCACCTAAAACTAAAAAGTTAAATTTTACAAGTTTCATGCGTTATTTATTTAAATGTTTAATTATTTTAGGTTAATTATTTATATATTTAAAATTTCAATTAATGTAAGTAATTATTTTAAATTTTTTATACAATGTCTAGTTTTTTTCAATGTCGCAATAATAATAGTGTTAATTATTTAAATTAAGGTTGAATATTTATTTTTAAGTATATAAATTAATTATTTTTATTTATTTGATAATATATTTTTAATTCATTTAGTATGAAATAATTAAAATATTTTATTTTAATATATATATATATTTTATACATTTTAATAATTAAAACTATAGTGAACTTGTAACTTAATATAAATATAAATTGCAATTCAATATTTATAGGATTTTATCTATTTGAATTTTACATAACTTTAATATAATAATAAATAATAATAAACATAAATTACAATAGAAGTGTATCAATATGAATATGAAGTGTACTCTTTCAAATTTATTTAATTTTATTATGAATATTACAAGTAAGTAAATTCATATTATTCGTTTAATATATTATTAGTCTAAATAAATTTTTATTTCATTTACTTTATTAATTCAAAAAATTCCAAGTTATTATGACAAAAATTTTGCACTAAAGGTACAAATTTCACTAATCACGACGTTAGAATTTGAAATCCGCTGGGACAAAAATTACAAGTTAAATTCAATGCCTTTAAAAATGTTTAAAGGCATCAAGGAACATAAGGCAGACTGCTGGAAAAACAGATACAAAGCAGATTTCACCTGTGGGGAACAATAGAATTTGAAATCCGCAATTGTCCCAATGTGTCTATGTGCTGCATATCTCTACATCTCCTCGCCAAAAAGATTCAGAAACAATCACCAGATTAAATGTGAAATAGAACAAGCAAATCTTATACGGTTGAACCTCGCAACTTGAAGAATATGTTGCAATTTCATGAAACCGTTAAAATTCCATAGAATTTCATTAATGATTTGCAGAGACTGCAAATACAACAAAATGAACAAAAAAGTACAGATTTCTAATTCTAGGAATCAATCAACTAAAAACTAACAGACCTAAGCTCTCTCTCCTCTAATCCTCCTAGCAAGTTGGATATCTTTAGGCATAATGGTAACCCTCTTAGCATGAATAGCACATAGATTAGTATCCTCGAACAGTCCGACAAGGTAAGCTTCAGCAGCCTCTTGAAGAGCAGCAACGGCACTGCTTTGGAACCTCAAATCAGTCTTAAAATCTTGAGCGATTTCTCTCACAAGCCTCTGGAACGGAAGCTTTCGGATCAAGAGTTCGGTGCTCTTCTGGTACTTCCTGATTTCCCTAAGAGCTACAGTTCCTGGCCTGAAACGGTGAGGCTTCTTCACTCCTCCGGTCGCCGGTGCTGACTTCCGAGCAGCTTTAGTGGCCAGCTGCTTACGCGGAGCCTTACCACCGGTTGATTTTCTAGCAGTTTGCTTGGTACGAGCCATATGTCAAAACGATTTGATGAGAAAATGAGTGTTTAGATTGCTCGAAAGCTATAATTTTTTGAAGGAAAAGGTTTTCGATGGAACGATTTGGTGAATCTGGGGATATATAAAAGGGAAAGCGGGAATGAGGATTTAGGAAATATTTTAAATAGGTCAATCTGTGCCGTAGATTAAATGGGTTATCGACGGCTACTAAGTTTTTAATGTCGTGATCCATGTGCGATGAAAGACGGCCAATAGGATTCGCTCTTTTAAGCGGCATTGATTTAAAGTTTGGCGCATTTTTAATATTTTGTTCAAGAATTTAAGACGTCAATTGATGATATATCAACGGATAGGATACGTAAAGGCATTAAGAAATGGAGAATCCGTGAGATAGTCGAACAGCCAATGGAATTTATGCATTCCTTTTCACACTTCACATAACATGTATTACTTTTATCCCTTTCTTTCCTTGTTTTGAACTTCATGCTTAATTCACAATTTTGTCAAACGAAAATAAAAATTGTGAACTATATTTAGCTTCCAATGATATTTACAATTTTATTTTTGAAAAGTAAAATTTACGGTTGTAGTTTAATTTTGTTATCAATATTGATTTTTTTTTGGAGCATTGAGGATCATATTTCGTATTAGGCTTATTTTATAATTTGTCTTATTTGATTTTAGTTATTTATTTGTATTTTTTTAGAATTTTGTCTAGATAATCTTATGTTTGTTATTGGAGAAAAGATTGAATTAAGATAATTTTTCAATGATTCTTATATGATCTACTTATTTTATTTAGCGATATATGCAATTCAAAATTACATGAGCTGGCCGATTAAATTTTAGCTCGATTAGTATAAGCATTATTGCCAATGTAGAATGATGTAGGTTTGAGTGTGTTGAAGCGCATTATACTCCTATTTATAGGTTGAAGAGGGGTTATAGGTAGTTCTATGCATTATGTCAAAAAGAACATATATGATCAAAACCTATATTAAGATTGTTAAAAAAAAATTATATGAGCTGACTTTATGAAGATTCATTCTTATTCTTATATAAAGGGTAATTGGATTGAAGTTTGCTTGTTGAAGCCTAGATTCATGCTTTAAATATGGAAGGTTTGTTTAACCTTGATAGAGGTTTTATTGTTACGACAAGTATGTAAGCAATGGCTCATGTAGTGCCAACGATAGTAGCCACTAAGGTTAACATGGCGATAGGCAACATAATTTGTTGTTTTTTGAGTTAGCAATAAGTTCAACAATATCATACGGGTAAACGACTTGTGGATGTGTGTTGGCTCATATTTGAATATTCTTATTGTGAAGTGACAATTTTTAAGAATGGATCAATCCAAATCAAGGCAAATTGAATCCATTGTTTTATAAAGATTAGCTTAATTGGTTTGAAAACTTATATAAAAAAATCTTTGATTTATTTTGGACTTTATGGGGATATTTATAAAGCATTTTTAATGGAATCTTGGTTGTAATTGATCTTTATCTTAATAGGGCTCAAACTCTTATGTCTTAAATGTCTTTGGAAGTTAAAATGGTGTAGTTTTTATAACACTTACTTGTTTATTGAAGAACATATATTTGAGAGTGTAAAGTAATAGGCCTCAAACTCTTATATCTTAGATGTCTTTGGAAGTTAAAATGGTGTAGTTTTTATAGCACTTACCTGTTCATTGAATAACATGTATTTGAGAGTGTAAAGTAAATTGATATCAACAACACATTTCTTAATGGGGATTTGGTGAAAGAAGTCTACATGCTTCAACTACCAATATTTGAACAATCAGGTGATAATGGTGAATGTTTAATTTGCAAGGTTCATAAGGCTTTTGATGGACTTATGCAAGCCCCTAGAGCTTGGTTTTGATGGAAAAAATCCAATTTCAAAAATGATATTCAGTCACAGTGGAAGTTTAATTTTTTTTAAAACCACGTCGATTTGTAATATTTATAGCAATTGACTTTTCTTGAAAAGTATTTGTGCTTTATTCGAGATTCTATCCTTTTCGGCTTTCAACCAAATTGTCTTCTTCGCTATTTTCATACCCCGAATTGCATCAAATATGGGCTCAAGCAACACGAACCAAACATAGAACTAGAAAGGATTTAAGTAATTCTCTCAAATAGAAACCAATAGAAATTGTAATTCCTAGAAAATATAATTTATTATTAGAAAAATAAATTCTCACTACTTTCTGGCAAAATAACAATATATGAAACTTGTTTGTTAAAAACTTATTTTAATAGCTCTACCATATCATCTATTTATAAGGAGAGATAAAATAATTTTGGTTGAATAAATATAACACAAATAATATTTATATAATTTTAATTATGTTCTAATCTAATAAGAAGAGGGGGTGACACATATTAAATAAAAACACTAGGATTGTCGCCCCACACATGTAAAATGAGGAGAATTGAGCCTCTCATATACTAGGTCTAATTATATGTGTTTATTGGAATTTAGACCCAACATATTATAATTTAATCCAACCCAATATTTATTTTTTATTCCCAAAATAAATATTAATTAATTAAATTAACTAAATTGATTTCCTAATTAAATAATTCTCTCAACTCAATTATAATTTCGTTAAAGTCGATACGACTTTACCGTAAAATAATCTATGAGAAAATATATTTAATTTCTATATTCAATAGATTTATAATGACTATTTAATTTAAATTTTCAAAATTCAATTATTTAATTACAATTAATAAAATAATAATTCAAAAGTCTTAAATTAATTCTCAAGTCATTTCAATTCTTAGCGAGAAAACACATTTATTTATGAATACAACTTATTTTTCTAACTTTATCTTTTCGATTTATTTTTATTTATTTTGTTCTACATGCAATTCATTTCTGGTTTCGATGAGTTAATGGAGGGACCGATTGAACATATGTAATTAGGGCTCAAATAATTTATAATTAAGTTGCAACTTTTTCCTCATAGTATCATGATCGAGCTATCTCTAATTACGTATTATTACAAAAGCTACTCAATTAGTGTCCATTCAATGATCTTATCATAAGTGTATTACCCTATAGGATATTATTAATCTCATTGAGATAAATTTGTTCTCCCAATATAATCTTATTTTATCTTATGATGACGATTACATATTCATTCATGAAGACTCCATTTTGTTTCACTGAAAATAGCTTCCGGAAAATGATTTGTGGGATGACTTATTTTTCTGGAAAAAAAACTAATATTTTTTGGTGTTTGGATGAATCTGTGTAAAATATTTTCGGTTATTTGACAGATTTTCTGAAAATACTTCATAAAAATTGTTTTTAATGAAACATACATTTGAGATTTTTTTTTATCTTTTCATTATTTAATTGAGTTTATTTTATATCTATAAATTTATATTTTACACTATTCTTTGTAAAACAAAAAACTGCATAAATATATTTGTTATAAAATATTATAGTGCAATTTCCTTTTTAACAATCAAAATTTATTTTATAATAATAAAATATTTTGTAATAATCAATGTCATATGTAAACTTAATAATAAATAATGCTTAATTAAAACTTAATTTAAATTACATATATGATAGTATATATCGGCACATTAGAGTTGTAAGGGATAAATGAATCTAAGCATTATTTAAAAAATAAGAAGAAGCATATTTATATAATTAAAATATTCATATTTTTATACTAGGTTAAAATATGTCATAAGTCCTTTTACTTTTCGTAAATTTGAAATTTAATCCATGTACTTTTATTTTTGGGTTAGTCTTACCTTTTAGATATCAAAATTCAGGTTCAACTGTTAGTATTATTAAAAAATATTTTGTTAAATTCATGTTCATTATAACATCATTATTTAGTTATATGAATACTAAATTTTTTTTATTTAAAACTAAATTTTTTTTATTTAAAAACGTAACATTAACAAAATTGACAAAAATTTAACAATATTAACAATTGGACTTATTTTCAAATCTGAAAAGTATACAGAGACTAAATTCTAAATTTGTGAAAAGTATATAGACTTATGACATATTTTAACATTTATACTACAAAATATTTTTATTAAAATATTAATATTGATTATTTTTCAATAATATATGAAGAATATTAAATTATTATTAAAATAAAATTGAATTATTAAATTATTATTAAAATAAAATTGAAATATTAAATATTTTTTAAAAAATAATAATTTATATTAATAATTTATTATATAATTAGATATAGATAATTAAATATGTGCGTTTAATAATATTGAAAATTATAATATTTTATTAATTCTAAATATTTTTTAAAAATAAAAAATTCTTGATATAATAATATTAAGCTTGACTTAAGTTAATTTTTATATAAAAAAAATCACCTATAAATGAGCTCTCTTTTCAAAATGGTAAGTCATTTTACAAGAAAATAAGGGCTTATTTTTCATTGTCTTGTAAGTCATTTTCCATTGACTAAGTTGTTTTCCATGAAACAAACACAGGAAAATGTAGAAAACATTTTTTAGAAGCCATTTTCAGTTAAATAAACGGAGTCAAAAAGTCAATTACTATCAAATAGTAATTAAGTCATTTATCACAAAGATAAACAACTCGTGGCCACGTTTACTTTTCATTTATAATATAATGAAAATGAGAGGATATCATTTACCAATTAGTTGAGCTATGAATTCCAATATAGTCAATAATGATACATACCGCAAAAGTCTTATGCCTGAAGTGTCAGCTTTCGGTTCATTATCTATTTGAACTCAGGTTTTTACTTACATCAAAGTATTCGATACACATATACATAGTTATCATCTACTCAAAATTAAAGTATGTCACACTATGAATGTCACAAGTGAATCAATCCATAAATGGATCTAAGGTCTATTCTACTTGGGTTTTATCTGATGTACTATTAGTCCAGTCAATCACATCTATGTCTCTATCTTTTAAAAGTCATTCGCTCCGATGCTCAAGATAAAACATCTCTCCGATCAGACTTGATAGACGACATATTATTCTTTCAATTGATCTGCTCATTTCTGATTAGGCTAAAGGCATATTTAAGTTTATCTACTAATACGAGCAGTTTTTCCGTATTACGATTCGATCACATAATACCTCATAATATTAGTTAAACATTAGATAACTAATTAGCCATTATTTGCTTCCATTTTGTTTTGCGTCTAAAAATATTGAGGACAATATACAAAGAGTATTAATGTAATTAATGGATGTTATTATTAAACCAATTTGTTCAAAAAAATACAAGTATGAAAAATAAATATACTATACTTAAGGCACCAGATCCAACATGGTTCACAAACTGAAGGAGTTTTTAGTCACTAAACTCAAGTTAACCACTTTAATTGCTAACAGATCGCTGTTTACAAATAGAACTAATACTTCGTGGATGATTTGCCTTGTACATGCTAATGACATAATACTCACTAGAGATACTCCTAATGACATTGACATGTTATTCAACAATTGAATCACAAGTTTTCTCTCCAGGATCTTGGTTAGTTGAAGTATTTCATTAGTGTTAAGATTCATCATTTTGATGGTATGATTCATTTGTCTCGAAAATAGTATATCATCGACTTGCTGCACAAAGCTGATATGTTAAGTTCCACTTATGTTCCCACACTTATGATTACATCTCCGTTATTATCAACTTCAGATGGAGATATTTTGACTGCAGATTATGATGTTAAGTATCGAAGTATTATTAGGGGGATTGTAGCACATTTTCTTAACTCGTATTGGCGTTTACCTTTTCTAGTTAATAATGTGGAATTGGATGTTCATTTTGTTCAGGAGAAAGTTGCAAAAGGTCAAGTACAAATCAATCATGTTTCAACCCAAGAACAAGTTGTCGAATTTCCACTAAGCCCTATATGAATTGTTCCTTATTTGTTTGAGATATAGTCTTGGAAGTGTTATTTATTTGTTTGAGATATAATCTTGGTATGTGTGCTATGGATGATAGTACATTTTGCGAGCAACAACAAAAGAAAATAGAAAGTATATTAGAGTATATTGATATGTGATATATATGTTTTCTAAGTTTGTCAACTGTTGATTTGTGTTAACAATATTCTGTTAAGTTGTTGTTAATAGTTGTTAAAGTTATTAGTAAATGCTACTCAGTTAATTAGTCATGTATATAAGTTGGTGTACATTGCTATTGGCGATTAAGCAAATGAATTTTATCTCTCTCATATATTCTTATTCTTCTTCTTTCTAATTTATCCATTTCATTCCATAGATTAGTTTTAAACCTTCTTCATTGTTTATTGATTTTCCAGCAAGCACCAAACGAATCGAATGTCAAAATATATGTTGGTGCTGCCTTCAATGTCAATGACTCGGATGTGGGTTTGAGCACAATAGCAAGGAATGGAGATGCCATGGTTTTGGGAGGCCAGGCATGTAGTGAGGTTTTGAATATAACATGCACTAAAGCTTGCATAGTGACAATGGACTTGGAGTTGGCACACAACATGAAGTCTTAGAAACATTGTGCTTGAGTTTTATAATGTTGCTGAAATTTCTAAGTTAAAACATGTTGCTTTAGTTTTATCTCTTTCATGCCCGTTTTACAATTTATATTTAAGGTTTGTTGTTGCTTTTTCAACGATGTCATCTCCAAAGGTTGAACCTAGGTTCTTCTCTTAGGAGTGCAATGTACCTTACCAATATACCTAACACTTGTGGGTGGAAACCTTTTTAATAAGACCTACAGGTTATTAGCTTGTTTTGATCATGTATTTAATTATGTATTGAGGGTAGCAATGGTGGATCTCATGACTAAGTTTTGGGGCCTAATTAAGATTCCTAAAATATTTAGGAGTTTATTGAGTTCTAATTAATTTTTTTAAAAATTTTATGAAATTGATAAATATTTTTAATATTTTAGGAAATTTTTATTTAAAAAAAATAAAGATATAATAAATATTTCAAAACATTTAAGAGCTCTAATTAAAATTTTAGAAAAAAAGATTTAGCACAATAAGTTATGAATGATAAAACTTTTTAATACTATAGGTGTATACAAATAGCGCAACACAATAATGATGAAATTTTGAGCTACATTGTTTGAAGTAACAATGGCAATACAGCTAAATGGACAGGAAGAGAGTTTATAAGGTGTTATGGGTTTAATTAAAAAACTCAACAAAAAGGGGTGATATTCTAATTTTGGATTAAGATATAATTAAAAGTAATTGACATAAAAAAGAAGTGATAACATAAATATTATTTAAGTACCACAATCTCTTTTTGGAAACAACAACTCACTCTTTAAGTTTACTAATTTGCTTGTTAATCAAAACCAAACCATACAATGTGTTAAGTTATATATCACATCACATCCATTCATACCAAACACACCACAAAAGTCATAAATAGCATATGATGTTTATTTAGAAATTTTCCTTGTTATGCTTTGAGAAATTAAATAAAAAATTTGAATATAGTATTTATATCGATATATGTTACAATTATTTAAGTTTCGGGTAAATAGATTTAGAACTAAAGAGAATGGATTGTATGAAATTGTGATTCCACATCATTCCTATCTATTTCTAATAGGAGAATGACAAATCAGATTTTTTCTCCTGAAAAAATTCAAATAAGAATGACGTAAAATCATAGTTTCATACCATCATTTCTATAGAACAAAATTTACATTATATAGACAAATCATTTCGCAAATAAAATTAATCGAAAATATATCATAAAAATAACATTAAATATTAATGATTTAACCCATATCATGAAAGTGATACGAAAAATAAAATATAGATATATTTAAGTGGTAAAAACATTTTTTTAGGTAAAATAAAAAAAATTATTTAAATAAATTAAAACAAAACGATAGTATAATGCAATATTAACATTGACAAAGCTACACATAAACGAAGGTAGTAAATTAAAATTTTAAAGAAAACTTGTGTTATTGTCTTTTTCTGGCAACAACATCAACATACTGATTATCCTCTCAAAAGATGTGAACAAGACGACTATGCTCAAATTGCGTTTGACGGGTTTACATAAACTATCACAATGCAAATCAAAGAATTTTTTCACTACGCCCCCAAAAATATTTAATTTACAAAAATGACCCCCAAGTATAAAATCATTCACAACGGTCATTTCATCGTCAGCACCACCCTCCATCATTCCCTAATCATGTCTTAATGATTGTCCCGTCAAATAAAAAATAATTTCTTTGTGTCGATACTATAATTGTCTATAAGTATTTTTTTGAAATACCTTTTAAAAATATGGGTACTCGATGACTTAAAAAAAAGAATTTTTTTTGTATTTTTAAAATACGACTATTTTTAAGGTGTATTTGAAAAAATAAACATTGATGTCGATGATTATAGTTTATACACTAAACAATAATCTGACAATCATTACAAGATGATGGAAGGTGATATTAACACTAATATATACTATAAATTTTAGAAATTTTCGAAATAAATTTTATACATAGACTATTTTTATAAATAATCAATTTCTTTTAGATCAGCTAAAAAATTTAAAATCAAAATAATCATACATTTATCTTGATACAGTGATTGTTTTTGTTTTTTGATAAAGCTTTTATATAATTAATTCAACATAAAAGGAAAACTTTCATACAATGATTAGGCGTGAAGGTAATGATTAAAGGGAAAAAAAATGTTGTTCTAGATTGCATTTTGTTTTTTTTAGTAAAATATAGATAAATTAATTATTATACGTTAGATTAAAGAGTAAATTAATTTTTTAGTTAAAAATTTATATCTTTGATCTATATTTTACTACAAAAAAACTAGTATGATTGATGGAATAACCGGGCCATTATACGTGACGTGTCACGTGTATCTCATTCTACCATAAAAAGATTAATTTTGTTTCTTTTACTAAAATATGAATAAATCAATCATTGCATATTAGACTAAAGAGTAAACTAATACTTTCAGTTAAAATTTTTTATTTATTTCTACTGTAAAAAGTTAGTATGACTGATAAAATAATCGAGTCATTATACATGATGTGTCACGTGTATTTCATTCTAGACTAATTTTTAGCACTAAAAATAAATAATTTTTTAATAGAATGATTAAATTATTCTTTGATCAAATATTTAAAAATTAATTTATTTTTTCAATAAAAAATAAGATAGAATTTAACTTCTACCAGTCATGGTACTTTAAAAAATATATAGCCATCTAAATAATCCAAATACATAAAATTGAAAGCATAATGGGACTAAAGCAATAAAAGCAAGAACGAGCTTTTGAGTGAGTCTTAGTAAATTATTGCTGCTTTGCAATGATTAGTCGGCTCATGGGAAAAACGAAGTCGCACCAATTTTTTCCACCACCACCACTAATCAGTTTTGTACACCTGTCTACTAATTATATTGTTACATCAAAGTATGAAATTTCGCCAACGTGTATTTAAAAGCTTTACGTAAGAATCCAATGTAATAACATGATAATTAAAGTGTTTATTGTTTTAGTTGTGATTTGAATTTGAGTTACATTAATTATTTAAGCTTTACATGTTATTATAGTTTACCAACAAAAAAAAAACTCGACATAAACAAAATAAAAATATTGTTTAAACATAAATCTTCAACATTTAACATTCCAATCATATCAAAATTAATTTGTTTTATTACATTATAATTTGTATTATATAGAAAAAAAAACTCTTTAGTCCCTCTTAATTTTGAAATTAAGTAAATTGATTTCTCTATAAAAATTAGAGTAATTTAATCATGTCAATTTAGAATGTGAACAACTAAGGACAATTGATTATAAATTTAATTTTTTGTGTCAATTGTACATAGTTTTGATTAATGTGATAACAAATTTAGCCCTCGATGTGTAATATTTAATTGGTAATATTTAGCCACTGAGGTAATGTGTGTGAGAAAATATAAGTTTAAGTACCAACAAATATTTTTGAACAAGTTCAGGGGTAAACTACATATTAACCTTTTGAAAAAAAAAGTCTTATTTTCTATAAGAATTATTACTAATCTTTATTATTTCGAGTTTAAATTTGTAGTAAATATTTTTTATTTTATATCTAACTGTCATAATAAATATGTGTTATGACATTTGTAGTCGAATGAGACATTAAAATTAAAAAACCAAAAAAAAATTAATCATTTTTAGTAAAAACAATAAAAACAACTCCTTGTTGTTTTCTAGTATCACATATTTTCATTTTTCGAAATTTGATAAAAACAATGTTTAAACTTGAAATATATATATATATATTGTAATTGAATATTATGATTTCACTTATGTTTTGTAATCTCTTAAAATAAACATTAAAAAAAAGGAAAAATAGAAGAAGCAATTTTCTCAATAATTGCTCTGACCTCCAGTTATGTCCAAATAACTACAAGTTTGTCTAATGCTAATTGCAAAGTCCAAAGTTAGTAAACCACTCAATTCCCCATCTTCTACATTCGTTTGTCAATGCTACTTTCACATCAACTTTTCTTTTATTTAATTTAATCTTCAAAAAACATGAGATTTTTGTTGGATATATATTTCATTAGTTTATATAGTTGTTTCAATCAACCTAAATTTAATTTCATTTAATCTGATTTATAATAAAATTTTAATAATTTAATTTAAATTATTCTATCTTAAATAACTCTAATTCAAAATCACTTCAATAAATACTCTAAAATGATTAAAATATAAAATAAATATTTCCCAAATACGAAATTGAATGTAATCAAAATACCTAGACACGTGGCGTCTTTGTTGGCTCATGAAAACAAAATCCTATTGCAAATTTGTAATTAATTCACACTATTAGAATAAAACTGAACATATTTCTTTAAGTGCCTGGTAAGTAGGATGAAACGCCCACGTTTTAACACGTCATCTTGTACACTGTCTCTAATTACGAAAAAATATTGTATGAAACAGTGTTATCACATCATCTGTATCCCTTTTTCAACAGATTAATGTCATATCAATATTTTTATCTTGAAAAAAATTAAATCTAAATAAAAATTGTGATATATCATTAAACTATTAAAAAAAAGATAATATCTATATTTCATACAATCATTTCTCTTCCAACTATAATAGAGATCTTTTGCCACGTTGAAATGATCATCCAATGTATTTTATTTTTATCTCATGCTTTTCTTTCTTTTCTTTTTTTCCCTCTCTCTATTGATGGTAAACTTAAATGTGAGAAAAGAGAATTGTGTTAACTCTAGTTAATATCCATCCAATATAACATGTTTAAAAAAACATGTAAATTAAATTATAAAAATATGTCTATTTATTGCATAAATAATTTTGATATGATATGTTTAAAAAAAATTTCCTAAAGTTTACTAACTTTTTTTAAACAGGTTCGATCGAAATTGACATTTAACATTTAATTGACGATTAAGTTAACAAAAAGATCTATTCGATATAATCCTATTACTTCGAGTACATGGTCATATTTGATAATTCGTTGGGTTTAAACCTATATTATTTGGGTGCAAGACGAGAGTCTTAATTATTATTCAACCAAGTCTCAACAATTTTTTAGTGATTAATTTTTTTAAACATGTTTGATAATTAATAAAAAAATATGAAAATTTTATTAAAAACGTGAAAAATTATAAATAATGAGCTACTTATCATTGAATATACAACTTATTCAATTATTTTAATTTTATCTTATTTTGTTAGATCCATAAAAATCATATATGATATAAACTTAAAACCATAAGTCAGGATCTGTCAATCAAATCATCAAAAACAAAATTAGATGTGGAAGCATACTGAATTCATGGATTTCTTGAAATCTTCTGATCATATGGTTTTGATCTTCCAAATTAGTATGCAAGTAATTTTGAGAAGATGGCTCTCTCTCCTAAAGATGGATATTAGAAAAGTTACGTATGTGTAATTTGAAGACCATAACCCTAATCTATAATATTTACACATTAACCTTAATTTCTAATCAGCCCAACATCAATTAGAAATTAGTTATTAGAGTATTTATACATATTTGACCCATACTTTATTTAATAACTAAAAATCAATAAACCTTAACTAAATTA
Source organism: Gossypium hirsutum (assembly GCF_007990345.1). NCBI lineage: Eukaryota > Viridiplantae > Streptophyta > Magnoliopsida > Malvales > Malvaceae > Gossypium > Gossypium hirsutum. The sequence continues at coordinate 5,381,238 of NC_053433.1, forward strand.
AATCACTTTTAATTTGAGCTAACATTTTATGATAATAAATAATAACATATAATTACTCTTATTATATATGTGATGTTCATGTTTTCAAACATATTTATTTTAACATTATCCTTTAGATGTTTTTTTCTTTAAAATTTTAAATAATATACAAAAAGATTACATAACTTAAATTTAATACTTAATTTTATAACATATAAATTTTTAATTTATCAAACAATATTTTAATTAAAATATTTTAAAATTTATTGATGAATCTGGATTTTAAATTATAATTTAAGGATTATTGGTAAAATTAACGAAAAGAAAATTTATTAAAGATGCGGTGTTAGATGGGGGGACTGAAAATAACATTCGTGTTATGTGGGGAAAAAGAAGAAGAAAAATGAAAAGGTGTGGTTGGAAGAGTGGTGAAGGAGGGAACAGGTAACCCCGCATTATGGGGTCTTTTGTTTTCAGTTCATGCAAGATCACGAGCCATTTGCTTCTGCTCGGTGGGTGGCTTGTTGTTCATACATGTCATTTTCACATTCATTTTAATATTTTTTGGTTTTATACCATATATTTTTTAATCCTTCAAAATTATAAAAAAAAAACATGACTTATTATAATAAATAATACATTAATTGTAGTTCACTAAATTATAGTACGGAGTAATGACATTTTGTAAGGGTTACGATTATATTGATATGTTTAGGTCCATTCTAAGATTTATGTTTAAAGTTTGTGATTGTTTTTTTTAATAATATCGTATTTAATGTTTAAATTCATATATTTCTTCAGGAATATAATATAGATTATCATTACTCCAACTAATTATTTTATAGTTGAATTTAAACGGTAAAATACCAAATTTAACTATTTCTATTTTATATATTTAAGATATCCTCTATACTTCAAAATTTCCAGACAAAATTTAATATATTTACTTTTTAATGTCATTAATTATTCTAAATAGTTGATATAGATAATTATTATAGTTCAAATACTAATGTAAATTTTACTAATAAATATTGAGTGTAACGATAAAACACATTGTACTTCTTAAAAAAAATGTAAGTTCAAACATTTAAAATAATATTATTGAGAGCAAAAGTCACGATCCTGAATATGAATTATAAAATAAAATAAAACTGATATAATTTAAAAAAACTGAATCAAAATATATACTTTTAAGAAATATTTTAATAAAAAACAATTAACTAAATGAACTTATAGAAACAAAATAATTAAATTATAAATACCAAATTTACAAAAAAAAAAAGCAAATAGGAAAAAGAAGAAGAAAATAGAATGTGGAAATGTGTGGAAATTCCAATATTTGAAAAAAAGTATATTATATTATAGAAAATAAAGTATCAAGTTGATTAAGGAATGGTATATTAGTATATTCTAATTCACGATTATGATGCTATTTTTATTTATAATAAAACCATAATTGAAATTGGACCACTCAGTGAAAAACTTAAAATATAAGTAATTAAGTAAACCAATCCACCAAGAAATTATTTTGAAAAAGAAAGTTATCATTTCTAAACATCTGAGTTGATTCAGAACTAATTCGAGTCATTATTAACAAGGCCACAGGATGGGTTCACGTGGAATGATACACTACATTAAACCGCTATGTAATTAAACTGTTCCCTTCTGTATCTGAACCGTTAAAAACTAACAACTAAATTTCAAATTTTGATAATCAACAAAAGAATGAAATTCAATAAAATAAAATGGTTTTCATTTTTTATTAAATAATGAATAAATTTTTAATATTTATTTATTAAACCAACCGAACCCTCAATAAATTTTCTCTTGTATTTATTTTTTCCTCAATTTTTTAACTGCGAGACACAAAATAATTAAGGTGTACATTAGGAGATCTTAAAAATTAAAGTTTTTAGGCACCAATAAATTTTTTTCGTATCATCAAATTTTAAAGATATGAAATTATTGTTATACACTCATCCATAGATAAATTTTTTATGGATATTTCCCACCACATTATTTATTATCCCTTTCAAACTATTTAATAATATTTCAACAAAATTTTCCATGTCATTGACATATAATTTTGTTAAATTTTTTTTACCAAAAAACTTGAATCTAGAATCTCAGACCTTACACCCAAAATCTAATCTTAAACTCTAAACTCTTGAACCTAAACCCTGAACCTCAAGGTTTGAGATAGAGGTTTAAGGTTCAAGTTCAAGGTAAAAAAAAACTAAAATTATGTGTTAATGACATGGAAAAATTGCACAAAAATTACTAATTTTTCTTAAAAAATTGGTTGCACAAAAATAAAAAATATTAACATATGAAAAAAAACAAAATGATTAAAATCTGTAAAAGAAGAAAAGATGTTTTTTTATAATTTTAAAAATTAATTATTTTAATTACTTTAATTAAAGTTAAATTAAGTTGGAAAAGATATTAGATATAGATGAGTGTATAATAATACTTTGTTATCTTTAAAATTTAATGACATGACATTATTTTATTAGTGCCTATGCTTTTTAGGACCATTTAGGTGTTGTTTAATACAACTAAAAATCAAGTATTAAAATATATTAAGTATGTTACTTAATATTAAGTATTAAATAAAATTAAACTTTTCGATAAATATAAATTTAAATTATAACATTTTTATCCTTAATTTTAATTCATTCACTTAATTTTAAATCCAATTAAATTTTAAAAGACACATATGAAATATTTAGTGTCAAATTATAATATAATATTAAAGACATCGAAATTACTTATGTAGTTCGGAAAACATTTTACATTTGAAAAAATAAATTAGTGTCAAATTATAATATAATATTAAAGACATCAAAATTAATTACATAGTTCGAAAAAACATTCTACGTTTGAATAAATAATATAGTGTCAATTTATAATATAATATGTAAAATTAATAGCTGAATTATTTGTACTCAATTTATATTTGAAAAGATAAATTATTAAAAAAAACACGTCAATTTATTAATTTTTTTCTTAATGTTAATAGTATAAAATAATATTTTATGTTATTTTTCATAAGTTTTGGACTAAGGTTAAATATGATAATTTAAATATATATTTTTTAAAAAATAATTTATTTCAAATATAAATTTATTTTTAAAAGAAAATCAATTTAAGAATTTCAACATTAAGTACTAAAAAAACTAATCTAATCTAATCACCAAACATGTTTAAGAATAGATTTATAAGAAAAAGCTAATTTATTAATAAGATTAAATAACTAATTTAATTTTGTAATAAAAATAAAAAATAAACTACTTTTATCATGCTAATTTATTTTTAGAATAATTAAAAACCTGGTGATCTGAAGATCTTAACTTTGAATCAGTAGGCTGGCATACACCAGATTCATCCACGCGAGCGGTTCAACCGAGTCAAAACGACCATATGTCCGAGTCATATACATCCGAGTCAAACCAATCATTAGCGGAAAAAAAAAACAATATCACATTCAAAACGCAAGTTACTGTGGACGATTGCTATATTGAAAAAAATTAATTAGAAAGTTAAAACAGCACTTACCTCGAAATTTATATTTTTTTATATTTAGAAAAAAATATTTATTTAGAGTTGCACATTATATTATTATTTTTTGGTTTTATTTTTGTGGTCTCCCATTCTCCATTAGCTGTACGTTTCTCTTCTGCTTCTTCTTCTGCTCTATCTCTCCCTCCTCCTCTTCAACAAGACGCGCCGTTTTCTCGCAGATTCATACTATCTTTATTTCTTATTTATTTAGTTTTTTTTTCCATAGCTGTTTTTTTGTTGTTCAGGTTGGACTGTGAATTGTGAATTTGTGACGCTTATTTTTATTTATAATTTTCTACGCTTTTACCGGCATATATTATATATATAGATAGATTAATTTTTGTAAATCGAGAGAGGTTTTTTTTTTTTTTTTTCCCTTCCGTCGTTCTTCGGTGATCTGTATCTTGAGTGAACCCGAGCTTTGAGGCTCGGGGAACACGGGATCCGAAAAGCTAATGGCAGCCGAGAATTGCAGTGATGGTGGACAAGATCCGAATCCTTGTTATTTGCAGAAATTCAGACTCTACGAGACTCGCTCGGTATTTTTCCTCTGCCTGTCGTATATACATACTCGTTTTGCTTCATATATTCGTATGCTTGTGTATACGGGCTGTTGGTTTAAGGATTTGAATTTCATCATTGTAGTTGCTTATATGTTTATCACGCTATGATTTTTTTTTCTTTTGCTTTTTTTTCCCTGCGGCTGTTTAATCTTTTTGGCGATTTTTTAACTAAATCGTCATATATGTAATTTGAGTGTATTTGATTTTCAGCTTTAACTGGTAGCTGCTCTGTGATTTGCTCTGTTTTTCTCAATGGTTAGCTTGGTGTTGGGATGGTTGATTTTTTTTCTTTCTCTTTTTTTAAAGTTTGATTGTATTTATCTATGGGTTTTGATTGTATTTATCTATGGGTTTATTATTTCTTTTGTGAGTTTGGTTATAATTGCCGAGATCTTGATTTACTTGTTCTTTAAATTGTATTTGTTAGTTTGACTGAGATTTTTTTTTGGCTTTTGAATGCGTATTGAACTGGTAATTGGCAATAGGAAGTCTGATTGCGGTTTAGCTTCTGTTGTCAACCTCTTTTTTTGGCTTGTTATTCTAAGGAGCGATTTGGTTGAATTTGCATTTCAAAATTCTTTTTATATTCAACACGTATCACTCAAAGCTTTTAGTATTCTGAATTCAGCTTAGCAGGAGAAAGTCTTTACGTAATGAATAGGTTCATAATATTCTCTTTAAATGGATTCAACTCTGATGAAGTGTTACTGTTTCTTTTTTCTTGGTTTTAATCTCATAAAGCGGTTCATTACTCCTGAGATCATGGGCAGTGACTGTTTATGTGCTTGGAGCTACTTCTGTAGAAATAGTCCTTATGCTTGGAGCAAGTTCTACATTTATAAGATATATATTTTCCTGTTTCCCTCTATGATGCTGATAGGAGTGTTGTTGCTGCTGCTTTTGTTTTAAGTTTCTTTTCACTCTCCCGCCCCCAAATTCTTTGAGCTATTATTACGCGGTTTCCATCTCCATTACATAATATTAAAGGAACATTTGTATATTCCTGGTATAACAGAACTTCTATATGGTTGGAAGAGACAAGGGCGGAACTCTTTGTAGGATATTAAAGATTGATCGATTAGATCCTTCTGAACTAACTGTTCTTCAAGATTCCACCACATACCCAGAAATTGAATGCTATGATCTGTTAAGACGGATACATGAAGGAAACAGGTCCACAGGCGGACTTAAATTTGTTACAGCTTGTTATGGAATCATTGGTACGTAATATCACTCAGGTTCTCCACCTTCCCCTCTCTGTCATTTTCAGTATGACCTAATGATTTTCTCTCATTAATTTAGGGTTTGTAAAATTTTTGGGACCTCATTACATGCTGCTGATTACAAAACGAAGGAAGATTGGTGCAATTTGTGGCCATACCATCTATGCCATTTCCAAGACCCAGATGATAACGATTGGCAGTTCTCCTGTCCAGTCAAATATGGCTTATTCTAAGAATGAAAAAAGGTCTTTTGTCAATTCTGCGTCTATATGTAATCTGTCCTCAGTACTTATAAGGAAATATATGAGATTAGCGCCTCAAGTTTTCATTGTCCATTTGTATTTAAATGGAATTGTGTTATGTTGTGGTTATTTTATCTTCTCAATTATTTATGTTCTTTGGGACAACAATTTGATTTCTGTAATTATCTTTTAAAGTAGAAGAGTTCCATGGTTTGGAGGTAATCTCTGTGCCATTTTGGTGATACACCCTTCTTGTCTTATTATTGATGTGGCCCATGCAATTTGAACTTATTTAATCACTTCTCTGGTTCAATACCTTCTTTCTTTTATGCTTACTTTTCTTGGTTGAACCAATTAAGTCAGCTTGTACCAGTTTAATCTAGCATCTTAGTTAATACTATTTGTAGAGGCTATTGCCAGTTCATTTCCTGCATGCGTACAGGGGCTAACTTCATTGCCGTGTGATATTAGTATTACATGTTGACTGAGACAAGGTATCATCAGGGTTTCTGGGGGAAAATTACTATCTTTCTATTTAATTTCCTGGTTAAATTGTAGCTTATGCAGTGTTATCATTGTTAGTAATTCATCTAATAACTAAACATGTGTTAACGTGGATTGCCTTTTTCTTTCTTTCTTCTTTGCCATTGTTGAAATAGATACAAGAAGCTCCTGTGCTCAGTGGATCTTACAAAGGACTTCTTTTTCAGCTACTCATACAATGTCATGCATAGCCTTCAAAGAAATTTATGCAAGAACGAGACAGGACTATTAAACTATGAAACAATGTTTGTCTGGAATGAGTTCTTAACTCGAGGAATTCGGAATAATCTCAAGAATACTCTGTGGACTGTTGCACTGGTGTATGGCTTTTTCAAGCAGGTATAATGCACTAAAGGTTCTTCCTATTCATTAATCTGATATGTTAAGTTGAAGTAGCTACTTTATTTTGTTTCAGATTCTGTATTTCGTTTAGGCTTAAAACATGTTTTGCAACAATCTAGATAAGCTTGGATCTTTTTTAGCATTTTCAATAGTTGTGGAGCTTTTTGGTGTGGGACATTCAGATTCATAATTTCTTTGGTTCTATTTTATTGAGTGAAATTCTTTTGTCAATGATCTTGAGGATCATAAATAAGCAAAACTAACCCATAAGGCTTTTGCTAAATGTGTTAAACTGAAGTAACTAAAGCAGTTAAAGGTTTGATCTAACCCCTGTTCCCTTGCTTTCCAGGTCAAGCTTTCTGTATCTGGCAGGGATGTTAAGTTAACTCTCATTGCTAGGCGTTCTCGACATTATGCTGGAACAAGGTTTAGATACTTGACAAGCTATTGATTGAAATATCTGCTGCATTTGTTATAACTACCCTTAACCATTTTTATTTTGGTCCACAAGTCATTAGGAAAATCAGCTTCATGCTAATTTCCATTGTTAGATGCTTTGTGATTTGACCAATATTTTCAATTTCTGGTCTGTTTTGCTCTTATCATATTATGGATGAACTTTTCTTTCACCTACTTTTGTTGCTGATCTTGGTTCAGACATGTCTCATTTTCTGATTTTGTTTCTGCTGCATAGATATTTAAAACGTGGTGTGAATGAGAAAGGTAGAGTAGCAAATGATGTTGAGACGGAACAAATTGTGTTTGAAGATGTTCCCGAAGGATGCCCCACACAAATAAGTTCTGTCGTGCAGAATAGAGGCTCCATCCCACTTTTCTGGTCCCAAGAAACTTCTCGCTTGAATTTGAAACCTGACATCATATGTATGAATACTTTCTTATTGAATAACATAATGAGAGCCATAATCTTTAGTTTTACGTGGTAATTACTGTGCATTTTCTTAATTTCACCTCTTGTTTCCAGTATCAAAGAAGGATCCAACTTATGAGGCCACAAAACTACATTTTGAAAATCTTGCAAGGAGATATGGAAATCCAATAATCATATTGAATTTGATAAAGGTAGGCCTTGGCTGACTGTTCATAAGTTTCCATAAAGTTTGTGATGTTATTCTATTTGCAATGTTGCCTGATTCATTCTGCTTTCTCTTCTGGTGATTAACAGAGATGTGAGAAGAAACCTCGGGAAACTATTCTTCGTTCAGAGTTTGCTAATGCCATCAGATATATCAATAAAAGTTTAACCAAGGAGAACCGTCTGAGGTTTCTTCACTGGGACATAAACAGACACTCCAGAAAGTACTTCTTTGTCCCTACTTCACTTGCATATACAAAATTCTTGCTTATGAATCTTTTAAAAGATGGTTGACTTAATAGAGCTTTATCATTTTTGCAGAGCTACAAATGTGTTGGAACTTCTAGGCAGAGTAGCTGATTATGCATTAAACTTGACGGGTATCTTTTACTGTCAAGTAACACCAATTTGTAGACCGGAGGGGTTGTTGGATTTAACTTGCGTACTGTAAGTAATATAGGATTTGATCATATTTTTATGATGCTGTATTCTGTCTTTGTAATAAGTCTAATATAAACTTGTAAACTTCCTAATCTCTTTTTCTACTAGTTATTTGATGAAAGAATATCTTTTTGATCTGCCCACTCTTTCATGACTAATTATTGCTAGAATGCACATCATATTTGCACATGTAACTAATGATGCTATTTGTTTTCTCTTGCATTTACTTTTTCCTTGAACAATATAGCCGTTTGTTGATAAAATATTATCTGTTCTGGTTGATTTGTTTTACTGAAACTTTTTCCAATTATTTGCGTTTAACTACTTATACTACTTTGTTTGTAAATCTTTTGCAGGCAAAATGATGAGCACTTTGCTCAGATCCCTTGTGACAAAAGTGATGATGGTGAGAAGTTGGAAATAGATGTTGGTAGTGATAATCAGAGTTCTACTGAGAATGTAAAGCTCCCCATGTTCCAGACTGGAGTCCTTAGAACCAACTGCATCGACTGTCTAGATCGTACTAATGTTGCCCAATATGCCTATGGATTGATGGCTCTTGGGCGCCAGCTCCATGCTATGGGGTTCACAGAATCCCAAACTATTGACCAAAGTAGTCCTTTGGCCGAAGATTTAATGGGAGTTTATGAAAAAATGGGTGACACACTTGCTCTACAATATGGTGGCTCTGCAGCACACAACAAGGTAATCCTCTTGAGAGATTTAGGGAGCTTCAATAATTATCTCAAAAGAAATTAATGAAAATAATAATAATAAATTTCTTTATCAAATTTAATAAATGGCATAGTCAACCTTGAAACCTTGTGGTAGTAACATGGAGTTGCTTGCTCAGTATCATGACGAGAGAGCTTACTAGTATCTGCCCTTCCATGTACTAAAACCTTAAAGTATTAGGTCCCGAGTACATTTCATTAATCTGTATTGGTCATATCAAACAGATATTTTGTCAAAGAAGAGGTCAATGGCAAGCAGCAACTCAGTCGCAGGAGTTATTTAGAACTTTGCAACGTTACTATAGCAACGCATACATGGATGCAGAGAAGCAAAGTGCAATTAATTTGTAAGTTAAAAACAAGTTACTATAGCTTATGACAGGAAATGCTTGTAGTTTTGTGCAAATTGCAGTTGTCACATTTATGATAATGTGCTTGGTAGCAGGGAGGGTCCAGTGCAATGAGGACTCTCTCCCATGCCACTAACCCACCTTAATAACACTCCTAGAATTTGGCATTATCCTATTCAGGTTCTTGGGTCACTTTCAGCCACAACAGGGTAAACCAGCACTATGGGAGTTGGATTCAGACCAACACTACAGCGTTGGAAGGCATGGCCCTAATCTTCTTAACGAGGATGCAAGGTATATCGAGTGTCCAAATTGCTTATATATTTTATACCAAATTTCTAGTTCCATTGGTTTTTCTGAGACTACATATTGTCAAAGTTCAAGATATGATATGCATATGCTAAGCACTGTTTATGGTTGATTGTGAATGAACAAATTTTTTGGATTTTAACCAATCAGGAAGAGAAAGTTGTTCTTGAATAGCAATATCATACTCTCATTTCTTTGTTTTAGGATAGGTAATAAATTTTTTTGACCTGTTGTTTACTGATCCCATGTTAACATGGTAAATCAAACTTTTCTTGCAATAACCACAGTCACATTCAAATATCTGTAGGGCATCTATTAAAAGATCAATGTCTGATGGCAACATCCTTTGTGGAACTGACTCTCCCATGAGTGCTTCAAATGTTAGACAGGAGTCTGAAAATAGAGGCGAAGCTATTTCAGAGTCCACTCATGAAATGCCAGCTTATGGCATTTCTTATTCCAGGTGGGTACTAACTGTTTCTTGTTTTCCAAGTTTTCAAATTACTGTTGTGGGTATAGCCCCTTCTAGAGGTTTATAGCAAGGTTGGCTCTTAAAGATGCCAACATCTTAAGATTTTTAAATCTGTAAGTGTTTGTATTGTGGAGCTTTGATAACAGATCATTTTCATTTGAATTATTTAAAACTGATTCAGAGACTTCATCTGCTGACTCACATGCCTAAAATTTACTGGTTTTCTAGGTTTACTCCAAGAATGTCTTGTAGGCAACTTTTTGGAGAGATTGAGGACCAGTTTCTTGGAAGTAATCGCATATGTTACGAAAACGGAGGTGAATGTAATTGTACCAATTTTGATATGGACTGGCTTTCTTCATCAGGAAATTCATGTGATGATGATGTGTATGACAGGTAGCTAAAAGTCACCTTCAGTAAACTTTACTTTAAAAAGCACTCTGAAATCATTGATCCTTTTGCCACTAATAATTATGTTTCCTTTTTAAGTTCTCAGTTAGTACTGTCATCCCAAAAATTGATTTGATCACAGCCTTCTACTACTTGCGTCCCAGTTAGCATTGATATTGGTACAACTTTTTGAGATTAAAAGTTGTGTTAATTTGATTACAGCCTTCAACTACTTGCGTCACAGTTAGTATTGATTTTGGTACAACTTTTGAGATTAAAACAATGCTAAACGAGTAAAACAATTTAGCTTTTCAATGAAGATCCATACCAAAAGAGTTGGGATTTTAGTGTTTCTGGGGTTGAAAATTGACTTTGATATAAACGACTTTTCTTTTCACCACAACATTTGTTTCGCAGCAATGCTAGATTCTGAAAATTCTGAAATAACAATTTTCTCACCCAATTTGCTTGTAGCTGCAGGTCTGCCGCTGGCCTATCCTCTGAAAATATCGGTGCTGAACTAAAAACTGGCATGACCACATCTCCAAGTGAGTCTGGTTCAAACATAAAGGTTAGTACTTTGTTGTTGAAACAAATTATTGCACCCTATCAGTTATGTCTAAGAGGTTCATCATCCTTATATATATATTCCCAACTCCATCCTCCCCTCTGACCACCAAGAGATCATTCATTCCTTGAATTTGGCGCACACGTCCAGGCAGGCAGTAAATACAAATAGTTAACTAGGGTTAGAGTTGCTAATTTTTGAGTTTCTTTCATCCATTTTATTTTTCCCAAATCCTAATAGTCGAAAACAATTTTTTGTTTCTTGTTTTGCTTAGGTAGGAGAGCGAAGTGCGTCTGAAGTGACTTGTAATGGTCTTATGGATGAATATTCGGAGAGCTTTGTGAATTGGGTAACGCATGGAGATTTGCTTATTCCAGTAAAGTTTACTTGCCAGTAGTTGTAGTTCCATGAGTAGAATTTATTTAAACTGCAATTACAGCCAAATTGAATCCATCCGAAGGATGTGAGTTGATTTCAAAATCAAAATAAGTGGCTGAAGATTTACAAGAGGTAAGTGGGGGTACCTGATATCACACCGTATGGGAGGGGGAAAAAGCAATTAAATTTTAGCTGTTGTAAATGGGTACCAATACCGTAGCTGCTAATTCATTTTTGGAGCTCTCTGACGGCCTCAATCTACAAAGAAAAGGATTAAAAAAAGCACCCAATATAGGCTTCCAAGTTCTTAAGGTTGTATATATTTCAGAAATAGATAGAATGCCCGTCTGGTCTGATTGAGAGCTTCAACATTTTGTTATGCCTGTATTTCCTTATTACTCTTTTCAACTTTTTTTTCAAAGTACATGATGCACATTCACAAATGTATCTTCATTTTTTTTGACCTATTGGGAGACAATAGCTCGATTAGAATAATTTCAATTTCAGTTGTTAGGATCTGCTAGACTTCACTGGCAGCCTTTAATTGAGATCATTTTTGAGAGGATTAAAAATATAGTTTGCTAGTACATATTCTAATAATACAATGTACAATTAACCTTATATATAGCACGATAGATGAACAGAAAATAATCGGATAAAATTCTTACATAATACATGTATAAGATGGGACGAAGATCCACTTATCTTAATTATGCTTCAATTTCGAGTCTCAAGGACTCAAATCTTAATCAACAATTCAACACCTCATTTGTATATAACAATTCAAGACCAAAATAAATAAAATAAAAGTTATCCATTATTAAATTCGCTACATAATTTATAGTATAACAATACAATTAATTGAAGGTAGTTTCTGCAACCATACAAGTTACCGGATATCTCATTTGTTTCACTAAATATGACTTTTTAAAAATAATTTTTAGAAAATAATTAGCTTTTCAGGAAAAAAATTAATATTTTTTCGTGTTTAGAACTTTAGATGGATCAGTATAAAATATTTTCTATTATTTGGTAAATTTTTTGAAAATATTTTATAAAAGTTATTTTTAATGAAACAAACATACATTTGAGATTTATGATAAGTAGTGAATTGATTACAAAGTGACCTCAAGGAGAAATTATAGTTAATAATTAACTTTCATAATGTTAAGGATTAAATTGTAATTTTTTTGAAATTTATAATTTAAACAAGAGAAATGATATACATGAAAATTTGTGAAATAAAATATTATAAAAATATTTTATTAAAGTGCTTATATGGTAAAAAATAGATTACATGACAATAGGGACTAAATTGGAAAAAATACAAAAATTGTGAAAAAATTTAATATGTGAACAAGGAACTTATGATAAAAGTTTAATGAATGTGTTATCAGATATGAAATACGCATAAAGTGTTGTAAAAGTGAAATTATGGAAAAATATAAAATTTTTATGATAATGACTAAATTGTTAAACTTGAAAAAATATGTGAATGAAATACATAGAAATTTAATATGTGAATCAATATACTGAAATAAATTATATAATTAAAGTGTAACAAAAACGAAAATTAACTTAACATAATTAATTAGTGAATATTAAACTTGATATGAAAAAATTAAATTGAAAATTTATAAAAATTTATAAAAAATATTTAATAAATAAATAATGTAATAGAAAATAATTTAACCTGATGTTCACGTCAAGTATGCAAATATAACAGTGAACAGAAAAAACTAAATATTTAATAAGACATTTTACAAAAATAAAATAGTAAAAATACATTGAATCCAATTTTACATAGAAACAAACTGAATAGTTATCGTAAAAAATTAAATAAAATAACAAATTTCAGATGTTAGCCAATTTAGCTAGACATTTAAGCATAATTGAAAATTTGAGAAAAAATAACACTTTAAGAGGGAAAACTGATATTCAAGTTTGAACATAGCTGGGACTAATATTCAATTTCATTGGCTTTTATAATTGAAAGTACATAAACAATATTACAATAAACATTAAATACTTAAATTTAACTCTATTTGACCAAAATAATATACTTACGAAAACAGATAACTATAATTTTTTAAAAAATTCCCACGAGAAGACTAACTTATGCAGTAGGAAGAAACGCAAAGCATATTTCTGATATCAAGAAACCATTGCCGCATATAACAATAAATTCATCACTTTTGATTCCAAAACAAAAATAACAAAAATCCCTAAATAATGTCTATAAAAAAAAACTATTTAACTAAATCGTGCCAGAACACACAATTCCATTGTTCGACATAGCTCATATTTTAAAAGCAAACCAAAACATTTTTTGTCAAAATCATAATAAATCCCTCTCATTCCCAGCCAGTAGCAGCAGGGGCCGACACATCGATAGGAGCACCAGGGGTTTGTGCTGGAGGAGCTGCAGCATCCCACACATCGGAAGTAACGGCAACTGCAACTGCATTTGAAATTCCAAAGTTAATTAAGTAAAGGCAACAATCAACAACATGTAAATTAAATAATATGTACAAAGAATTCTTCAACAACTTGCCTTGATCACCCCAGTTACCAGCAGGGACACCAGAGATAGGTGCCTGAACCATATCAGCAGACCATTGATCACCTATTTGTGCGGGCCATTGGTCAGCTGCTAAAGCACCCATTCCATAATCAGCAGCAGGGAGTCCATAATCAGGAGCAGCGATTGCTTCCTCCTCTTCTTGCTGTTTAGCTTCCTCAGGCTCCCTGTAGAAGAATAGATCAACCTGCATACATGCAAATCACGCATAAGAATGTGCAAATCTCAGAAACATCAAAATCACAACATAATGGTGGTGCTCTTTTACCATGACATCCCATTTCTGTCCAGGAGCAATCGTTCCACGCATCTGAAGAACCATTCTAGCTAACAGCCAGAAAAGGCAACCAATGCTGTGCTTTCCCTTGTTATTGGCAGGGATACCAATGTCAACATATCGCATTGGTGAGTCAGTATCACAAAAAGCAATGGTTGGAATGTTTCCAAGAGCTGCTTCCTTGATGGGCTACAAGATAAATACACTCAAGTGTTAGCTAAATCCAAAACCATTTTCATTAACTTATTGTTTATTGGAACACCATAAAATTCAGCACAGTTCAACCATATAGTAAAATTACCTGGTGGTCAGTCCTGGGATCTGTGAGGATAAGAAGACGAGGTTCACTGAACGATGTCTGGAGCTGGTTAGTGAAGGTACCAGGAGTGTGCCTTCCAGCAATTGCATGACAACCAGTGTACTGTGCAAACTTCAGTACAGCTCTCTGACCATAGGGCCTTGCAGATTGGACAATGATGTCCTGAGGGTTCTCAATAGCAACAATAACACGAGCAGCAAGTTGAAGTTTCTCCCAGGTCTTGCCAAGGTTGATGATGTAGATTCCTATCAATGACAAAAACAGAGATAATTTACTCGTTAAAAACAGATTAAAACATACATAACTTTTAGCTTATAACCAAATAGATTAAGATAATTCATGGTGTTATTAAGATCCTTCTCTGAAGTCAATTAATCTGAACCATCGTGTCATCAATAGCAAAAATAAACTACTAGGAAAACCGGCATATAATGAACAAATTACTATTTATATAAGCAAAAAATAGTCTAAATACAAAAAAGCCAAATAAAAAGCTATGTTATCATCAATAACCTCGTGTTCCAATCAATTGTACATATTATTCTACGGAGTACGAAACGTGACAAGCTAAATTTCATCAGAAAAGCTAAATAAAGTTGCAGGTGTAAGATATATTCCGTAAACATACAAGATATTTTAACATATAAATTGAGAACATGAAAAAACTAAAAGCAACGCATTCAACAGATCTCAGATCTCTATAAATATACATACTATACTAATCAGATAAAACAAAGAACATCAAAACTCATAACACCAAATAAGAAAACAAATCAAATCCAAAAAGCAGGAAAAAAAACCCAACATTGAAACAGATAAAGGAAAAGGAAAAAAAAAGGGGAAAATTTACCGTCATTGCGACGCTTGAAGACGTAACGCTCCATTTGGAAGTCACAGTTTTTGGTACCGAGATGGACTTCGGCGGCCAACATCATTTGGATGTCGGCTTCTTTAGGAGAAAGCTGCCTTACGGCGGCGGGGACAGTGGCGGTCGCCATACTTTTGTTTTTCTCTTTTTAACTGCTAAACCCTAAAGGAGGGGGATGGGTTCTCCACAGAGGAAAATATGGAGAAGAAAGAGAAGAAAGCAAAAGAGGCAATGGTGAGAGGGCTGAATACCTGTTTTGAAGTTATTTATAAAGTAGAGTTTCGAAGTAACCCTAGTTATGTGCAATGACACTACTGTCCTAGTTGTTTCTTCCTATTTTTCCAATAAATAGGACTCAAAGCCCAATAATGCCGAAATGAAAAACTCGAAGAAAGGCCCAATTCAATTAAAATTCTATTTATAACTTAATTCAATTAAATATCAAATTCCACTCAATTAAAAGCTATTTTAATTGATTAATAAACCCAATTCTATTTATAACTTAATTCAATTCAATATCAAATCCCCACTCGTAAATATATATTATAATTTCAATTGATTAATAAACCCAATTCAATTAAAATTCTATTTATAACTTAATTCAATGAAATATCAAGTATCGAGTAATAGACCTATCTGTGGACTAAGTTACCCATTTCGTCATGAAGGCCTACTTGAAAAGTGAGAGTATTTGAGTAAAAATATAAGTTTTAAAAATAAATTTAGATAAAAAAAATAAGGCTCGTTTAAAAAATAGGCTAACACTTGAGTAAGTCTTTTTCGGTCCTAGCCAGGTCCAACCCTATTATGCAAAAAAATTACTATTTTTTTCTTTTATTTTTTCTTGTTGTTTTTTCACTATTTTACTACTAATTCACTATTATATTACTACTATTTTATTGTTATTATTTAAATATTATATATTTATTATTAATTTACAGATATTTATTTATTAAATTGTACCTATATTAAGTTGCACCATTTTTAGGGCTGAATCCAACACCTCTATAAAAATTCGTGACAAACTCGATAAATACATTGTTAGTGGCTGCATATTACTAATAATACAATTGCAATATTTCAACCCGCAACCCGACCCGCCCGAGAACAAGTCTTTAATTGATTTTCCATCTTCTCCATTGTTTTAAACCCTAAACCCCTGTATATCCTAGATTCTCTTTTCACTGTTAGAAGCCGTAAAGCAAAGATGTCGAACTCGAAAACCGCACAGGACGTAGAGCTACTGAAATCTGATATAGCCTCATTTGCTTCCTCTCTTGGCTTCTCCGCCGATTCTTCTCTCCCTTATTCCGGCTTCAACGATGTCGATTTTAGGAAAGCTGGTCCCCTTAAACCTCCAAAGCCCCCCAAAACCCCAAAACAGAACTCACAACTTGAAAAGAAACCTAGCAATAACCAGACCCCCAAAACTGATAAAAACACGAAAAACAACCAAAGACCAAAGCCCAACAAGCCTCCCGTTTTGTCACTTGATGACAGCAATAAGAGGAATAGGTTTTCTAGAGATCCTGATAAGTTTAAGAATTTTCCAGCTTTGCCATTGGTGAAAGCGAGTGCTTTAAGTTTATGGTACGAGGATGAGTCGGAGCTGGAGAAGAAATTGTTTGGAGAGGAGGGGAAGGGGAAAAAGGCTGTAAATGTTAGAAATGTGGAGGAATTGAAGAGATTGGTGGAGAAGAAGATGGAACTTGGGGAAAGATTGATGTGGCAGTACGCGAAAGATTACGAATTATCGAAAGGGAAGTCTGGGGATATGAAGATGGTGTTGGCTAGTCAGAGGTCAGGGACGGCTGCTGATAAAGTTTCTGCTTTTTCATTTGTGGTTGCGGATAATCCTGTTGCTAATTTGAAGTCACTTGATGGGCTATTGGGTATGATTATTTTCCTTTTTTTTTTCCTGTTGTTATTAAGTTTTTTAGTAGTTGGGAAACTATTGATTGTTGACTTTATGGTTCTAATGCGTTTAATTTATGTTTGTAGCCATTTCCGAATTTATGCTTATATAATGAAGTTTTGGTTGCGTTTGCTTGCAAAATGAGGAATGTTCTTAGGCTTTTGCTTGCTGTTGAAAGCTAAATATTGTACTACTTTTTGCACGAGCCTTTTTTTATGACTATGTTTGCTAATTCAGTTTTTCATTGAATTTGATTTGTGGCAATGGGTTTAGTTTTACATGTTGAATGTTGCAAGTTCAGAAATCTTTTGATTAGTTTGAGTAATGTACAATTTGCAAAATGTGTTGCTCTGCATAAATATTGTTACATGCATTTGATTCACCCTGGATAGTTCCCCCATTTTCTGAAATGCTATTGTTCAAATGGACTTCTTTGCTGTTGCAGGGTTAGTAACATCAAAAGTAGGAAAACGATATGCATTTACTGGATTTGAAGCTTTGAAAGAACTTTTTATTTCAAAGTGAGCATTCTCTATCCCCTCCCTGCCCATGCATGCCTAATCCTCTTTCTTTCTCCTTGAGTTTCTTTTCAATCATACATCCATGTAGTTCATGTGCTTTAGGATAGAGTGAATATTATCGGTAAGGAGGTATAAGAGCTTTTATGTGCTAAGTTGTGCCCAAGATTAGTGACCTCCTTCTGTGGTAGCTATTCTTTAATAGGCTTCCGAGATAATGACATTACAGACATGAATCATGGGTCATGCACTTGTGGAAGATGTGAAGATTTTAGGAGGTCACTGCAGATTTGATGGTTCTTGTAAATTTCATGTACTTTCCCAATTTACTCATTACTCACTTAAATTATTTCAGGTTATTGCCTGATCGAAAGCTGAAAACACTTATACAGCGTCCTGTTGATGAGCTTCCAGAGACAAAAGATGGCTATTCCCTTCTACTTTTCTGGTATTGGGAAGACTGCTTGAAGCAGAGGTATTTTAACTTTTTTTTTTAATACCTTGTTGCAGTTGTATGGTCCTTGAAACTGAGAATTCAATAAATTAATTTAGGCATATACATGGTTTATGATTCCTATCAGTAGGCTTCCAGTCTGGCCATGCAAGCATTAGTTGATTAAGGTTTATTTTTGTATGTGCACAGCTTGCCTGCACTTGTTAATAACAGAAGATGTGAGAAAAAACTTACTGCTCTTTCAGTCCAGAATGGTTAAAACTAACTCAAAACCCCAAAATTTGCTCAGCCCATTCTAAATTGAAACCTAATCTAATGTAATTTGACCATAATTAAGTTAACAACTTAAATTGTACCATGAATCCGAGTTAACTTGTCAAAATGATCCAAAATGAGCTATCCAAAGTCTACCTCAAAATTATTAACTAATTTGATTTTCTAACTCAACAAATTGTACTAATGACTGAGACAAACATAATAATTAGAGTGTGAAACCAAAAAGGCCTGACCTGAAATGGTCTGAACTCAAGATAATCCAAAGGTAAAACAACTCAAATTTTCTTCAAATCAGAATGATACAACCTGAAGTGACTTGATCTGCTTGATTGACACCTCTACTTTAGTCAAATAAATTCATCTCTTACACGTTTGAATAACTTTTTTAGGTATGAACGTTTTGTCGTTGCACTCGAAGAGGCATCAAGAGATATGTTACCGGCTCTGAAAGACAAGGCACTAAAGGTTTTTCTTATCTGCTAAATCTATGCATTTCTTGTGATCATAAGCAGATCTCTCTTTTTGTGGATGATTGACTAAAATGAGTTTTCCTGTGTAACTTGTGCAATCCTCGAAGCTTTTTGACCTTTTGTTGATTGCTTTTTGTTGGAATTCCTATTTTACATGGTAGTTTAAGTTGATCGGATGCATTTGAACTTCGTTGAATTGAAAATAGATCATAGATCAGTCTAGAGCATCTTGATTTGAGTTTTGCTTGGTCAAGGTTTTGCTTCAGGGAATGAAATCCAATATCCTAATATGAGTAGTTGGAAATGTTTATTCTCTTTGCATTCTTGTTTCCATCAGGTTAAAATACAAATGTCTCAACCTTTTTTTATTTGCAGACCATGTATGTACTGCTAAAGAGCAAACCAGAGCAAGAACGCAAGCTTCTATCTTCGTTAGTAAACAAAGTAAGTTGATACTAAATTACTTGAACACTAAAACTTTCCTTTATTGAAGCCTATACAGTGTACCAGCTTTTTAAGCGGTAATAATTTTGTTTCATCATGTTTTGGTTATCTACAGCTTGGAGATCCTCAAAATAACGGTGCATCAAATGCTGACTATTATTTATCAAACCTGCTATCAGATCACCCTAATATGAAGGTATAAGCTCTGTTAACTTTGTGTTTTTGGTCATCTGTACTGTATTTCATTGTTTCATTATCCATACCAAGTTATAGGTGAGAGTTTTGCTTTGAAGTGGGAGATATTTCAAAACTAGCTAATTTTTATCTTATCATTGATATTGCGGTCTATGAGAGCAATTGCCTTGCCTCTTGTCTAGAGAAGTAACGGCAGATGTAATTGTAGGACCAAAATTTTTGAACTTGTTGAAATGAAAGCACTGGAATTATCAATTGTGTTATTTCCTGTACAGGGATCTGAAGAAAATTTTAAGATATTCTTGCACATGTTAGTGTTGCATATAGCATTATACTTATGCTAAGAGTTTTTCTGTTTTGGCAGGCTGTGGTTATTCATGAAGTGGATACTTTTCTTTTTCGGCCTCATCTAGGACTACGTGCCAAGTACCATGCTGTATGTCCATCCAGTTCTTGCTAATAAAATATTATAAATATTGTACTATACATTCTTTTCTACCTGTGTAGCATCATATTTACTTATTCAGTATATTGAATCAAGAAATATTGCTAATTAGTGAATGGGGTTTTCATGTTACTTCAAATCATCCATTGAGGGAGAACATATCATCTCTTTTTTAAACCATAGTAGGTTCTTCAGAAAGTTTTTTTTAAAGCAAGTATTTTGTATTTTTTAAACAATTATTGGACATATTTCTTAGAGCAATATATTTTGCTTTGACTTGACTTGATATAAATGCCCTATTGCTGGCATTTTTTTTTGGAATTGCTTCTGATAATTAGAGCTTGATGTCTGTATCAGATGAATTGCTTGTCACTATTCTGAACTCCATTAATCAAAATTATTATGCAATTCATTTTTTCATTGGACTTAGCTGGGAACTTGCTAATATGTCCTTTTTCATGTACAGGTCAATTTTTTGAGCCAAATTCGTTTGAGCCACAAAGGAGACGGGCCAAGGGTAGCCAAACGTTTGATAGAGGTATACTTTGCACTTTTTAAGGTATGTGTGGGTTTCTATTTAATTACAGAATTTTGTTTGTATGGCTGCATTTCCTGTTTCTTACTCAAATTTAACTAATTACTTGGATATAGTTTTAATATTTTTTCCTAGACGTGTGTTTGTAGTCCAGTTAGTGATTTTGTGAAAATAATAGATTTTATATTTCACAATTGCAGGTATTGATTTCTGAGGCAGAAAAAGGTCAGCCAGTGGATGACAAAAGCAACAAAGCAGTAAAAAGTACACATAAGTCTAAGGAGAACAAAAGAAAAGGTAGTGGGGAATCACATGTTGAACTGGATTCAAGGCTTCTGTCTGCTCTTCTTATGGTCAGTATTGTCTGTGTGGAAGTTATTGTTCATGATTTGAAAAAGATTTGCAACTTTATCAAACTTCCTTGATTTCTCCTTTTGCATATCTGCAGGGAGTTAATAGAGCATTTCCTTATGTTTCAAGTAATGAAGCTGATGACATAGTTGATATAGAAACACCAATTCTCTTCCAACTGGTAGGCACAATATGACACTTATTTGTTATTATTATTCGGCTAGAACATGTGGATAGATGTTTTGTTGCTGCTTGTTGAAGTGATTTATCATAATCTTGATCTTGGATGTCAACATGGACAATTTTCAGGTTCATTCCAAGAACTTTAATGTTGGAGTTCAAGCGCTAATGCTTCTTGATAAAATCTCATCAAAGAATCAGGTTGTCAGTGACCGATTTTACCGGGCTTTATACTCAAAACTCTTACTTCCTGCTGCTATGAATTCATCCAAGGCAAGTGAAGTTGAGATTTGGTTAAATTTTGTTTAAATGCAATATGTTTGTGGTCTAATGCTTATTGGATTTTATGGCTCTAGAGAAGACATGTTTCTATATATAAGAATTTTGGAAATAGATGTTTCCGCAAAAGCATTTTGTAATTGTGTGGAACATGATTGTAAAGCTTGTTTTTGATTGTTACTCATTGAAACGGAATCACTATTTACTGAGTACTATATTACTGTACAGATGCTTTTGTGGATTCTATTAGTTGAAAAAAGGAATTCTTAAATTTACATGGCATATCTTTTCAGGCGGAAATGTTTATTGGACTTCTTCTGAGAGCCATGAAAAGCGATGTCAATTTGAAACGCGTGTCTGCCTTTTCAAAACGTATATTGCAGGTAAGCAATGCGTTGCACACTCTCTTCGCTTACTCCTTTGGTTAGTTGATGCTTTGAAGGAATGCATATAATGCCAACACTTAGAATTACTGTTCATTTCATAACCAACATTTTTTAGTGCATGAGCGGATGTTGTATGGGAATTCATGCTAGTATAATTATTATCTTTCTAGCCTTGTTGGCTACAATTGTCATAAATGATTTTCGTAATTTTCTGATATATTCCTGAATTGCCTGTGGTATTTGCTTGTTGACAAGAAGTGGGGCAGGATATTGATAGCTATAGAACAAGACAGTTCTTATTTTTGCTTAGCAGTTTTAATCTTTGTTCAGTTTCTTGTGATGTTATTTTTTGAGTTTGTATAGCATTTATTCTGTGAATGAACTAGATGTTGTCTGATTTCTAGAGATTTAAGTAGACATCTATCTACAAACTTTTAGCAATTTGAATTTATACTGGTTCTACAAATGAACCAGGTGTTGTCTGATTTCTATAGCTTTTGGGGTGTCTACCATCTTTGAAATTAACAATTTGAGCATCTCCTAGGTTGCACTTCAACAACCACCCCAATATGCTTGTGGCTGCCTTTTTCTTATATCAGAAGTTCTCAAAGCAAGGCCACAATTATGGTAAGGCTGGTTTCATTTAGATGGCCTTGCACCATATTTTGTCATGTTTAGAAGTTTTTTTCTCTTCTGACAAGATTGCTTTTTCTGTTCAGGAATATGATGCTCCAGAATGAGTCAGTTGATGAAGATCTGGAACATTTTGAAGATATTGTAGAGGAAACTGCCTCTGAACCTAGCTTGGCATCAAAGAAAGAAGAAAATAATCATGATATCTGTGGTGGTGAAGCTGCCAACTCTGATAGTTATTCTTCAGAAGATGAAGGTGTTTTGCCATCCTCTTATTCTGATGACGACATTTCTGAAGATGAGAAAGAGTTGTTTATAAGAGAGACTCCAAAGGATCAACATCACCAGGAGCCCAAAATAATATCCAATCAAAATGCATTAACATCTCCAAAATCCACTGCCAAGCCTTTCTTGCCCGGAGGATATGATCCCAGGCACAGGGAACCTTCGTATAGGTATCTTTTCTTTCATCTTTTTCCAGCTTGTGGTGTTTCATACAGTTACACTGCTTAAATCCTAGTATGCTTGACTGACCAAGTGATCTTTGTATAAATTGGCATCATTATCATTCTGATTCTTAAGAAAGTAAGAGTTTTCTGTGAATCAAGGGAGAAACCGTAGAACACTTAACATGGTTTATTGGCTTCTTTTTATTAATTTTCATTATATAAATTGCACCGGGATTTTATCATTGATTTTCTTCTTTATCTTGTTGGGTTTTCAATGATGATTTTGTGGGACTGCGTGTGTATGACTGTCTCAACAGCAATGCAGATCGTGCAAGCTGGTGGGAGCTGATGGTACTTTCAACCCATGTTCACCCTTCAGTTGCCACCATGGCTGCAACCCTTCTGTCTGGGGCCAATATTGTTTACAATGGAAACCCATTGAATGACCTATCACTTACCGCTTTTCTGGACAAGTTCATGGAAAAGAAACCTAAAGCAAGCTCATGGCATGGTGGATCCCAAATTGAGCCTGCTAAAAAGGTTAGCTTTATCTTCTCAAAGTCGTTTTGCTTTGATTTTGAGGTTTCAGTCGCTTTGAGGAACTTTCTAGTTTCTGTGCCATGCTATTGATTGATTGAAGTAGCTCTATGGTGGAAGTACCCTGCTGTGAATAATTTGAAATTTTTGCTGACATATTTTTCTGTTTCCTCAGCTTGATATGAACAACTATTTGATTGGACAAGAGATTCTGTCATTAGCTGAAACAGATGTTCCCCCAGAAGATCTTGTCTTCCACAAATTTTATATGAACAAAATGAATTCCTTGAAGAAACCAAAGAAGAAGAAGAAGAAAGCTGCAGAGGGAGAAGCTGCTGAAGAATTGTTTGATGTTGGTGGCAATGATGTGGATGATGATTATGTGGATGGTGGTGATGACAGTGATAACGAAGAGATTGAGAATATATTGGATTCGGCCAATCCCTCTCTTGATGCAGACGGGGACTATGATTATGATGATCTAGACAATGTTGCCAATGAAGATGATGATGACTTGATAGGTGATGCCAGTGATGCAGAGATGGACATACCCTCAGACGATACTGATGGAGAGGGCTTTGATGTTGATGCTGGCACTGATAGTATCAATGACGATGGTGATGATGCCATTGCTATTGGAGATGCAGATGATCTTAGTGATGGTGAGGATGAGTTTCATCAAAGAAAAAGGAAAAGAAAATCTGGTAAAAAGACTTCAGCTTCTCCCTTTGCAAGTCTTGAAGATTATGAGCATTTGCTAAACGAGGATAGCCCAACCGAGAAAGATTCCATAAAAATGAAAAAGTTCAAACCTCGGAAAAAGAAGTTATCTAAGTGATTCCTGCCTTACCTGGTTTATTCAGAATCTCATGGTATTGCATTCTGAATGTTTGTTTAATTATGTGCCGGAAGATCGATCCCTTGGAACCCATGCCTTTCATCAATAATGGATGAGGCATGCCTCACTCCGAATGAATGGATGAACAATTTTCCCACCTCCTTTTAGCATCAGAGTGAATCTAAAGCTGGTAAATGATGCCAGAAGCAAGACACCAAGGGAATTGAGGGTAGGAATTGACCGGGTAAGAAAATTTTGTTCATTGTCTTTTATATGTTATAATCTAAATGTTGTTTTTTACGTAATCATATTTTTATGGAAATCTTGTGGCAATTGGTAGCTTTTGTGATTGATAATTGAAATTTTCTTAAAACAGAACAAATTGGACAACTGCTTCTTTGAATAAAACTCTTTGGAGTTCACTTCACTCATTACATGCACGCATGCATGCATACAATGCATATATTTTTGTATGCACCACCCCTTGATCCTGTTTCCAATCTACCTATATGTGTTACTTTTAGCTGCTCATTGACATGATTCATATTTAACCATAAATGTACAGTTTTACCAATTAATACCTCTACAAACTAATTACAATACTAATACGTAATTAACATCCTATTCTTTTATACATGTGATTTTCCCTTGCTATAACTGTAAAAAAAAATCCATGTTCTTTAATCATGATCTTCAAATAATCATATGTTTTGTTTAATTTGTCATTAATAGCTGCTGAAATATTTTATGATTAGTAGTACAAAATGGAGCTAAACAATTATTAGTAGTTGACACCAGGGTAGGCACATGACATAAATCTACAACAAGATGTCCAAATGTTACTTCTAAGCCACATGTTCCAAATTTTGAGATATTGTTTCATGTTCACTTGCAGATTTCCTAGCCACCCTACTGCCTGCCTATGCACCATAGCCCTAGCAAACCCTTTATAAAATAATAGTTCAATCATTTGATAACCCTATATTTATCAACCCCTCTTTGACTTATTTAGCATGCGAGGGATTAAGTTGAAATTAAGCTTTAATTCACTCAATTTTTTTAAAAAGTTGGATTTCCTCGAGATTGGTTTCTAGTTATGATACTAACAACAGTTGGCTAGGGACCTTTTTGTACTAATTTATTATGTATCCCCTATGTTCAAGTGTATATTTATAATAATGAAACTTAAATATTTATACATACAGTTGTAAAACCTGGTGATTAATCTTGTTCTGATTGTAATGTATTCTTACATTAATTAAACTAAACATGTTTAAATGGAGGTAGGTAAATCATTAATCATGTACATACTATAATCAATATCTAACAAATGTACACGTTTTAATTTATTCACTCGAAAACGTACCGTTGGACCACTGGCAGGCACTTGGTTCCTCTCTAGCCTTAGCAATGCTACCAAGGGACCACTCAATCTCACTCACTTCACTCCAAAACCAACTAGAGTGATTATTATTGTTTTTTAAATTTATGTGTTCATTGGTAATTAGACTAAGGGTGAGTTTGGATGGGCGGTGCGTTTATCTGTGGTTAGTATAAAAACAACAGTGACGGTGAGATTAGATAATATAGTAATACTATAGCGTGAGATAAAAAGTAAGCTAAACGTATTATACCGCACCGCATTGTACCGCACCGTACCGCACCGCACCGCACCACCGCTCCAAACTCACCTTAACTTTCAATATTCATGAAGGACGAGATCATGTTTTGATAAATTAAAAGTTAAAATATGTTGGAAGCTCTTGCAATTTACAAAATTTCAGAATTTAGTTTTGTATTTTTATTCTCAAGAATTTAATCCTTTTACTTTCAGGTTTTGAAAACATTGTTTACAATCACATTTTCTTTTTAATTACATAGCTATGAAGTGAGTTTTTTTTATTTATTTATCAAAATACTACAACAAATCTAACAAATAAAATTAATAATGCTAACAGTTAGACCTGAATTATAAAATCTGAAAAGTAAAAGGACTAAATTCTTGATAATAAAAGCACAAGGACCAAATCTCAAATTTTCAAAAATTTCATGGGCTCATGATAAATTTTAACCTCAATTAAACTAAAAGAGCTAATTTGTCAAAAAGAATAAAAATTCAGAATTACATTATTATTTCTATAATTTGATGACTTTTTTTCCTTTTTATCCACCAAAAGTTATTTGCTAATTAATGATTAGATTTGTAAGAGTAAAAAGGTTTAATCCCAATTCCAAAACATTAAAACCTTAAACAATCATCAAAAGCTAAAAGCAAGATAAAAAGTTTTCGATACCCAAAATCATTAATGAAGTGATGCGAATTTCTCTAAATGAGGGTTCAACTTTTGATTCTCTTATATTTGAAATCCAGTCGGATAATACCTTTAAATGAAAAATAAATTCACTTAACCTTATTTTTTTCCTCCATAAAATTTATACTTAAAATCTAAAGAAAATTGAGTTGTTTCTATAATTTAACCTCGATAAAATTATAATTATTATTTCTCTAATTTAATGGGTTTTTTTTTTCTGATCTACCAAAAATTCTGTGCTAAACCTAAACAATTGATTCTATGAATAACAAGACTTGTAAGACTAAAAGTCAAAATAAAAACCCTTAAACAATTATAAAAAAAAAAGGTTAAAAGCTTAAGATAAAAGTTTCCCATACCCAGTATCATTAATGGATGGGGTTGGCAACTTTTTATTATATGAAGCGCTCCATAAATTTTGGCATAATATCATGCACCACCATAATTTAAAATTCATATAACCCTAAATTATTTTTTTTCCTAATCTTATCTATTCTTTTTGAGACAATATTTAAATTGAAATATAACTCTTCTTTAACTCATAAATAGAAGTTAGGTGCGAATACAGGGGTTGGTAGGGTCCCGCCCCCCTTAAAATAAATTTTTTTTCATTTAGACTCTTTAGAATTTTTAAAATTTTAAATTAGTAAAAATAAAATTACATTTTGACCCCCTAAAAATGATAAATTTTTAATTTAATACTTTAAAAATTATAAAGATATAAGCTATTAAAATGGTAAAATTATATTTTTACTATCGTAAAAATTATAATTTAACTTCCACCCCTTAAAAATATTTTTTTGCTTCGCTCCTAGCTTCAGAACACTCAAACTTACATATTCCTATATTGATGACAATACCTATACTAATCGAGTTAAGACTCAATCAACCTAAACTATTAATATATCAAATTTATTAATATATATATATATAAAGGTAGTTTGGTAACGCACATTATAAAATGCGTAAAAAGACGAAAATATGAAAAATTGTAACGCATATTGTGGGAGAAATGAGATACCCACCAGCTCAAAATACTTTGTTTTTTATACTACAAAATTTTGAAACAAAAAAAAAAGGGGGTATTTTAGTGTTTGGAAATGGTGACTGCTTACCAACCAACAGCTAGATTTTGTTGCTTTTAATCATGTACATGAACAAGAACAATGAAACCACCATTTTGCCCTACTCTCTCATTTCTTTCTTACATTATTGCCCTTTCATTCTTATTTTAAGTATGTTGTTTGGTGATCATTTTTCATCATTATGAGAAAATTTTTGGAGTCTTTTTCAAGATATGTAAAAACAGTAAATTCGCTATAAAGACCCACATTAAGGTTTTATGATTCTAGTGCGGAAGATGTGTGATTTAAGTTAATACCAAGTATTAATTAAAGTTAATAATAACATGAAAAAGTATTGACCTTATACATCTCAACTTGCTAATTTTTCATTTTTTTTTGGTGAATTACAATCATAGGGTAAAACTCGAACAACCAATGCAACTAACACGATTTAAATTCAAACCACATTTGAGGCGGTGAACACCGTTGACCAAAGTCTAACTATTCCTACTATAAAATGTTTGATTTAGCTATTGACCAAAAGCATAAATTTTATAAAACTTATCTAAATATATAATTTTTATTGTAAAAAGAAATAGAAATTATAAGTAAAACACACATGATTTACTCGAATATGAAATTTCAAAATTCTAAATATCCATTAACCTGACTTTGATAAAATCAAAGAAAAGATAATCATTTTATGTATTTATTTATTTCATCACCTTTTTCACCTACCTTCATCATAATAAGTTTGTCGATTTCAATTTTTCTGTATAAAAATTCTACTATATCTATCAATTAATATCATCTTAAATATTAATATAAGTTTGCTATAAAAAATCACATTAAAATGGAATAAATATAAAGAAAAGGTATTTATAAACAAAAAAAAAAAAGAATGTCCCCACCAAATGGTCAAACAGGGGGCAACTGGTTTTTTCATTTTCTGCAAAACCAAATATGTCATTTCTTAGCTGTAATGGTATTATATCAAACAGTGGGCCTTAAGCAGTAGCAATGGCCTCCCCCTTCTGTTCTTTTATATACTGACTTTCCTTCACTTTTCTCTGCAAATTCATCTCAAAACAACAATCCCCCTCTTCTCTTCTGCTTCAAAACCCAGTTAAGAGAACATAGATTATATATATGGCGAAAGTTGGGAAGCTAACGAAGCTCAAGTCTGCAATAAAAAGATGGCCTTCTTTAACGAAACTCACCCGTACAAGCAGCGCCATAGCGTCCGCTTCAGATTCTGAGGATCAGAAGAGAAATATTCCGACGGGTCTTCTCGCAGTTTACGTCGGGAAGTCACGGCGGAGATACCTGGTACGGTCGGAGATCATCTGTCATCCTTTGTTTCAAGAGTTGATCGATAGGTCGGGTAATGAAAGTGAAGTCATTGTGTCTTGTGAGGTTGTTTTGTTTGAACACTTGCTTTGGATGCTTGAGAACGACGGGGCGCAATTGGGTTCCATGGAAGAGTTGGTCGAGTTCTACACTTGCTAACAAAAGGAAAATGGTGATGACTAAACCATTGTTGAGTTTGTAAAAAACAGGGGAGGGCGTGAAAGGGAAATAATGAAAATCAATTTTTAGTGTAGGATGATATAAATTTAGTGTTTTGAATGTTCCATTGGGGACGATGAGGATTAACCCATAATTTGATTTTCAATCATGATCGATGTTGCTTATCAAACAACTTTTATAGGAAATTTGTTGTTCTGTTCTGTGTTCTTTTTAAATGTTCTGTAAGAACTGTTACAACCAAAACTGGTTGAGACTCGAAAAATGGAAATTAAATTTGGTTGTTTTTCAATCTTTTTTCTTAATTACAGACATTGATATTATCACGTTTATTTGTTTACATAAAACAATTATTTAATTATAATTTAAAAAACTTGTAGGATAAAACTTTCTGGATTTCGTAACAAGAATTATAAATAATTTTACAGTACAAAATTTTCAATTTATAATTAATTTATTGTTTTATCTAAAATAAAAGAAAATATATAAAAATAATTATATCTAATAATTCAAATCAAAATCCCTTTATTTACAGGCAGGTGAAATGAAGCCTAATTCTCATATCTTTGTGCCCACTGCCAGCAGAAGAAAAATGAAAATATATATATTTTTTAAATTGATAGTAAAGTTTTTTATTTTTATTTTTGGCCCTTAGGAGTCGGTTATTTTTTAAA
This sequence comes from Gossypium hirsutum, assembly GCF_007990345.1. Lineage (NCBI taxonomy): Eukaryota > Viridiplantae > Streptophyta > Magnoliopsida > Malvales > Malvaceae > Gossypium > Gossypium hirsutum. The sequence goes on from NC_053433.1 coordinate 5,410,956, forward strand.
AGCACTTTTAAAATAAAATTATCACTAAACAAATACTTTTGAGCTTTTTAAAACTACTTTTGACAAAAAATAAAAATATAAAATTTTAATTTTTTCTCGAAAGTACTTAGACCAAAAATATTTCTGAAAAGCAATGTTAAATTGGCCGATAAACCGATTTTAGTGAAGAACGAGAACTCCCTTCTAAAAATTTCAAATTATTACGTGAAAGATTATGAAAGTTTAAAATTTTAAAATTCAAATTAAATTTTTTTCCCTAATACAACATTGTTAAAGATCCAAAGTGTTGAAACGAAGGAGGAAGGGGCGAATGCAAGACGACAAGGGCTTTGGCTTTACTTCAAAATAGTAAAATTGATTTTAAGATCCCTTATAAATTATGAAATTATAAATTAATGTAATGATAAATTACTTTATAAACCTCTCAAAATTATAATTTAATTGTGATTACTTAAAAAAAATTCAGCCTTTCGACCTAAAAGAAGGGCCTAAGATTACTGTAATCTCACACAGATTAAAAAAAGAAGAAGATATAAACACAAAGTCGAAATAAATAATAATTAATTTCTTCACTAGCTGATACTTTTTTAAGAGATAAATAATTAACCATGAAATGTAGATAAGTGGGGGATCGACCCTCAACCACATTATCAAGGGATGAACTACATAGATAGTCATTTAACAATAAAAGATTTTTTATTTAGGCACTTAAAATAAAAAATTTATAATTTAGACACCCATGTTACATAATTTGTTCATTTCAGTCAAACCCATTGAAATCACAAAGAAGAAAAAAATAAATAACTATAAATTTAGTCTTTAATTTTTATATATTATATCAATTTAGTAATAATTTTAAAAAATTAACCTTCAAAATTTATAAATATTTTCAATTTGATCATGATTCTAAAACATTAAATAATTTATATAAAAAATATAAATATTTTCATAAAAAAACAATAAATGTAAAATAAATATTGGAACTTTAAAACAAGTTATAAAACTTCAGCTGTAGCTACTGATCGGTTATATGTTCGTCAACCAAACAACAACTCTATGTATCGGATAAAAGAAGCTCCGACGAGTGTGGAAAGAGCGGCAGAACGGGACCGATGGTGGTTGAATTGGAATGACTGAATGTTTGAGTTTCTGAAATCGGAGGAAGGGAGGGTTTCCATTTCTTTATTGTGCTGATGAACATGAGGAGGGGAGTTGGTCTTTTCTCTCTGTTTTTTAATGTTTGTTTGATAGTGATTTTATTGCCCGAGATGTAGTTATGACTCGTGGCAGCTTAAACGTTTTTATTGGTAGTTGTGGCGGTGAAATTTCAACTCCTCTCTTATTTCTCTTACGATTACAAAAACCCCGGAATAATATCGACGCTCTGGTCTGGTTTGGTCTGTGGACGATGAGGGGTGGGGCGACGGAGAGGGACGGGGGAGGGGGGATTTTTATTTTATTTAATATTAATATTAATATTAATATTTATTTAATATTATTTTGTTATTACGTTTTTAATATTTATTTATTTTTAGGGTAAATTATTAAAATAATCACTTTTATTTATTTCAAATTATATTTTAGTCACTTATGTTTAAAATGTTACGTTAGTTATTAAGTTATTAATTGTCATTAATGATATAACGGTGTGATGATGTGGGACGTTAAATCATCATTTTAAACAAAAATTTTAGGTTAAATTATACAATTGTTCTTTATAATTTATTTATTTTAAGCAATTCAATATTTTTCTTTTATGTTGTTTTATTTTTTATTTTTTATTCTCCTTTGCTTCTCTCTTTGCCTTCCTTTTTTTCTGTTTTTTTTAATATAATTTTTTTATATTTTCTATTTGTTAAAACTAGTTCCTATATTATATTTTTTTTTCAACTATTTAAATTTTCTTTTTATTTCTTTATTTCCTTTTTCTTCTTCCACTAGCATAAAACTCAGTTGAATTGGAACGGTAGCAAATGTGTCTGTAACATTATCGAGATAGTTTTATCCCCTAGGGTAGGTGTATAGGGCGATAACATATACGCATGAGGGTAGCATGAAGCTGGACTGATCCCGATGCTAGCAGGTGTAGGTGCACAGTCTTTTTCACCGCACTTAGTCAAATTTCAGTGTGAAAAACTAAGCAGTGATCGATGATGATGTTGATGGTGAGCAAGGGTGTTTTCATCTACTTCAGTTTTGGTCCCCTATTCTTTTGTCATAACTCCCTACAAAATTTAACGAAGATCTCATCTATATTTCTGAATTATGTCAACAACATCTCAGTATGTGTCATCATTATCTCATCCAAACCCTACAACACCACAGTTTTTCATTCTTTTTATGAACAACATTTCATAAATGGCTTAATATTTTGTATATTATACCTTCATAAATTAGCAAATCATATCAGGTGGAAGCATAAAATCCGAAACATTAAAATAAACGACAAAGTGTTTAGAGGGAAGCTTAAGATTAAAATTACATGACAAATTAGGAAGACCGAACGAGAGCGTTGGTATAATAATGGTTTCCTTCTTTGGAAACATGCAAGAGGCAAGAATTTCAAAATCAACCAATTAAAATTATTTAGCTTAATTAAGACAAAAATTCGGTTGGTTGGCATGTAAACACTATGTTGTTGCAAATTAATAAGGGATATTTCATGAGTTAGGTACAACACCAATCGCAATTAATCCAAGTGGGGGCAAGAGAGATTAAAGCATAGAAATATTGAATATAGATATTAAAAGAATTAGGTTAAGCTGTCAGAAATAGACAAAGTTTTAACTAATATAAAACATGTTGACGTAAATATGAGTAGCTTTTTAAGGTGCAAATGATTGAGTAGTTGGAGATGCTTTTTACACGTCCCAAATAGGAATGACTTCCACTCACCTTTTATCCATTGTGTTTACCCATCTGGATCATGGACCCCCGCAAGATGGAACCCGTTCGAGTATGGGTCTTACGACTGGTGCCTTTAGTTGTTTATCAGCAGCGGGATCATTTTCGGACGTCGATTCCAATAGCACCATGGTTATTAAGTGCCATGGAAAGGTGTATTTTCCTTTTCCGTCAACTTCCAGCCTTCCCAAGCGATCTTCTCCGACCATACCGGCTATGATGTTTAGATACTAGGTTTAGTAGTTGTGGTTGGGCGCCCACTATAAACCTTTAGGTTATTGTGTTGTATTTTTTGCCTTTGTGTGTGTGTTTCTTTCTTTAATGAAAGCAGATGATTATTAAACAAAAGAATTCTTCGGGCACATAAGTAAACCGGCTTCTCCTTTTGAAACTTGTGACTGAAATTTGCTTGTAAGTCACCTTGAGAACCGTAGACAATCATGAAACCCTTTTTTCCCCTTTTCGCATAACATTCACTTATTGTGAACACCCCTTTAATGCAATAGTTGAATCTCTTTTGTTGACACCCTAAAGATTAAGGTCCAAACTTTATAATTATATTTATTTAAAAAATAAAATCCAAGCATAACATCTTGGACATGTTTGGTTTGCCGGATTTTAAACTTTGTTCCGTAATAGGATTACAGATATGCAAGGTTACAGGTAAAATGAGAAATACTTTGCTTAGTTCATTTGAAGAGAATGTAAAATTCAAATGCTTGCTTAAGGAAAATGTAAGATTACCTAGAATCACATTTTACTCCGTTGTTCTTGTTATAAAATTTGTCTTTTTAACAAGTTTAGTTCTTCAATATTTTTTTACTCTTAATTTTCATAAAAGTATGATAAATTAATATTACAGTCCTCACTTTTTATTACAATTTATATATTAAGAAGTAAATATATGATACTGAAATAAATTTATAAACCATAATGTTAATAATTCATGAAAAGTTATTACAACACCAACTATAATTATAATCATAACCATAATTAATATATTATAAATAAAGTATAATAATTATAATTGCAATGTATGACACCTACTGGTTTACTGTTGAGAAAAAAATATTTTCTTGTTTTTAATTAGTCTTAAAATTATTTTAAAAAAGTCTAAATTGATTAAAACATTAAAAAAAGGGGCAAATTGACGTCTGGAATCTAAAATTTATTATAGGTTCCAGTCATATTTATATTCTTTTTGATACAATATTTAAAACTAGCTATAGCTCCTCCTCAACCCATAAATAAGAGTATAATGCATTTTGACACATTCAAACTCATATTCTCTTACATTGATAACAATACTCATATTAATCGAACTAAGACTCAATTGATTATGTTGCACTAATTTTAAATAATATATCTTTTATACTATTAAATTATTAATAATTAATAAATGAAGTTCAAATTTTAAAACTGTGTTTTATTTTAACATCTTGACTCAAATAAGATTAACTCTGTAAAACATATACACACGTGATTATAAAAAATAAATTATTGATAAATTGATATTCTTTATATGCATATATATATATAGCCACTAACAAGACAGCACTATACTTAATCCCAAAAATAGGAACAGCACTATAATTGGAGAGCGCCCGCCTATTAATGGATCGGTGTGCGCTTACAATGGGCTGCCTTATCGCTGCAAAGGTGTTAGGTCTTCCGAGGTAAATAATTACCCATCATATCATTTTTGTTTTTCAAAAGAGATGTCTTCACAAACATTCGTCCAAAAAATATTTCAACTATTGTAGTAATGTTCTTTATTTCTCGTTCTGGTCCAAAAATTCAGTAATATTATGATAATGTTTGAAAAGTTGTTTAATAATATGATTTGGGTGTAATTTTTTTGTAATTATATAAGGGTATATTTGAGTAATTATCGTAATTTATTGGTCCCATTGAATTTTGGTATAATTAAATCACTCCAATTACACTTTCTAATTCTTAGAGGAAAGTAAGAATTAAAATAATTACACTTGACTTCAATTTTTAAATATTATTTTTTATACAAGTTATATTTTTTTTATATTATAAACATTAACATGTAGAAGTGTTTTGGATGGTTATAATAAATATTTTATTATGTTATAAAATAATTTTTGTGTTATAACCAAGAAATATATTATTTAAATCCTAATTTTTTTAAAGTTATGGTCAAAAAATTTATTATAGAAAATAATTTATGTGTTATAAAAGTGTTAAGATATATTTATTTATAAAAAAGTTATAGTTGAGAAATATGGGCATAATTAAAATTTGTACTATCAAATATGACATAAAGAATTATAATGTAATTATATTTTATCTGACAAATATGTTGAAAATATAATTATTACCCTAATAATTATAATTTCATTCAATTAGGTTAAAACAAAACCTAATAAATAATTAAACCCTCAAACTGATAAGTTTAAAGCTTTTAAGCTTAGTTGGAGAAAAACACATGGATTTCATAAACAATCTTGTGTTAATGGTGGAGGCTTTGTTCCTACACATACTTTGGTTTCTGTATCATTTTGAGATTGACTTGTCTCATCATCGAATGGAAAAACCTTTGACCACTCGAAAACTCTCAAACCATATCCTATAATTTTTTCCCAAGTCCCAATCAGTCTGAGACCCATCCTAAGTATTTCTCAAAACACAATCATTTCTGCTCTTTTATTTAGAAAAACTAGGGTGCTTCTTGTCTATAACATCTTATTTCTTCATTTAAATGTTGGATTGAGACTGACATTATATTTGGGCTTTTTCCCACTCTGCCCCAAAGTTTGACCAACACTTGAACAGGTTGGTTTTACCCAAGAGAAACACCAATTTGCTGGGTGCAGCCTAACACAACTATCAGTGCCGTTGCAAGCCCTATGTGGAGGACGGATAAACCCACACTTACTAGACTTCCTTGTAGACTTATTGGTGCTTAGGGCTTACCCAACTCAACCCGATTAACTTGAATCCGAAACCTGTTCAATATACTTTGATTTGGAAAAAAAAGTTGATGAATAAAAGATCTCATATTCCTTCAACTTAAACTCGAAAAATCAGTGTCGAATTCAGTAACTCTTTTATGGGTTGGAATTGAATAATAAATTTTTGAGGAATCAAAACATAATTCTTAATTAGTTAATTTTTTTTTAATTTATAGAGAGCCAAATGTATTTTTACAGTAAAAATAATTTTTAATTTAATTAGGGATTTAAATAATAGTTTTTCATTTGAGGCCAAAACTTTTTGCTTACCCTCTTAAATTCTCTCCTATTAAAAATAATATAATCTTAAAATAATTTGAATTTAATTCGATTATCTCAAAACCTTAAATCATAAACTTAAAGAATTTTAACCCTAAAAGAAATGAACTTATAATTAATTTAAACTTGAAATAACCTCATATTAATCCAATCTAAATAATCAACCCTGTGTGTACAATTGAAAAAGTCTAATTTCATGGAGGTTAGTGTCAATTTCATTAAACAACAACATGCCCAAATCATATGTTTTATTAATTGATTATTCACAAATTTTGTTGGGTGTTTTTTTTTAATCTCCTTTAGTAGTGATATTTGTATATTGAAAAGGGATTGTATAAAATTGTAATCCCATATCATTTCTATCTTTTTTTCAATAAATGAAAAAGTATATATTTTACTGTTGATATTCAACTTTTTCCTCCTGGAAATATTTAAATTCAACTAAAAATACTAAAAATTAGGAGAAAAAAATCTGATTTATTATTCTCCTATTGGAAAAGAATAGAGATAATGTGGAATCACAGGTTCATACAATCATTCCTCTTGTATATTTATATGATATGGGTATTGTTCACTAACATGACATGATAGTTAGGCTTCATGCATATAAGCATATATCCTACTCTAGACTCACTACATGCTTATACAATCTTATGCACGTGTAACCTTGCAGGAGAATGAGCTCAACCTATAAGCTTAGCCCGCAAGCTCATTAGAATCTGGCCCAACCCCATTTAAATTTTAGACCGATGGTAATTATCCTAACAAAATTACTAACTATTCACACCATTTATATATTTATTTTTCTTTCTTTAGTTTTAAATCCACCTATAACAAATTAAATCATCTAAATGGTCTCGACTCTGTGGAAGTAGTCGATACACTACAGTTGATGATAGTGGGGCTGAAAAAAAAGTTTCCTCGTTGTGCAATTAATCTATCAGCATTCTTTCCTTATCCAACTAGCCCTCTTGTTTACAGTCATAGAAGGCCCAATTGTTCAACAGCCTCTGCTACAATGGACCTTGTGTTGTCTACATATTTTTTCCCTTTCCTCAGTGTGTTAAAGCAACAGCCAACATGGGTGTCTGGTGTTTAACAACTGTTTGACAGTTAGTTTATCACTGTCCACTTCCAACTTGCAAATGTATCTTCTTCTTTGCTTCCCCACCATTTCAAAAAAACAAAACTTCCTAAAAAGCTTTGAACAATTGATTGTAGGACCCTTTCACTAGCTGGATTCCAGAGTTTTCAGCTACCCACCCCTCTCGTCCGTACGACTGAAACCAAAAAAATCTTCCACAAGTACTGCTTTTTTGGATGAAGACATAGTAATATAGAGTCATTTCATTCTTCCTTTGTCAATCCCAGATGCTTTACATTACATAATATATAACAGATGATAATTGCAGTTAAAAAAATAGGAACATTTGGGTTTATACTATAATTTACATCAAAGTATTGGAATCTCTCATACTTATATAGACATCTGATTAGATGTATGTGACATGTCTTAGAAAGGGTATTTGTGGGTCAGACAGACCCAAATTTTTTTATTATTGTTGCAAGAGAAAAGGGAATGACGTGGAAAAATATCTTCCAAATGTAACACACATGCAAAGCAAGCTTGAGTCTTTCTGTCTCTATCTCATTCTCACCCCATTTTATCTTTCTTCTTATAATTTTCTGGAAGAGTAGAGTAGAGGAGCAATTAAATTATGTCGAGTGGACTGCTATCTTATCTTCAAAACACTGTTAGAAGAAAGCAGCACTTGGTCTTTCAATCATATCCCCCCCAAAATGTGAAATGGCTGTTGCATTGCAGGTCCCCCTACTTGCCTTATATTTTCCTTTCGATTTATCTGGCACCGTCACAAGTCTTTGTATTTTTTAAAAATTAACAATTTAATCTCTATTTTTCATATTTTAAAATTTAAGTCTGACCATTAATATTATTAACTTTTTTTTTGTTAAATTCAAGTTAATTATAAAGTCATTTTTTAAATTACAAGGCAACCAAGTGAGTTTTTTTATTTAAAAAATATCACAGCAATAAATTTAACATTGTTAACAGTTGGGTCCAAATTATAAAATTTGAAAAATAAAAAAACTAAATTCAATGAAATATAAATATAAGGACTAAATTCTTAATTTTCAAAAAATGTAGATACTTGTGACATATTTTAACCTAACCCTTTATCTTTTCCCTTTCCCCCTTTATTAATTTCAAACTTATTAACTAGAAAATCTTTATTAATTTCAAACTTTCACTTATATAGTTTAAGGATTATCAATAAATTTTACTATCGATTTATCTTGAATAAAATCAAAATATATTCTCAATTAAAACTGCCAACTATATACGATACAGTCGGACTATAAGTATAGTGTGATATATTTTACCACATCATGATACATTGCAACCTGTACACCTCCACCACCATTGAACTACCTTTGCCATCTCCTCTCCTTGTTTTTTTTTTTTACAACCTAGCTCCATCTGCATGGCTCCACCGCAAACATTGTGTAATAGGCCAATTGGCCTGGGCTCGAAAAAATAATAACCGAAGCTGAAGGATGCAATCGGTTTAAAACAAGCCAAAAAGGGTCAAATTGAAGATAATCATTAAATTATGGCTAAATCAAAAAGATGAAGAAAACCAATGGGTTATCAAATTTTGTTGACTTGGGGCTAAAAATAGAAAGATATTATTTTTATTTTATTTTGTTATTAAATTAGTTAGGCTATTTTTAGTAAACCTCATGTATATATATAAATAGGGGTATTTTGTTCTTTGAAAGGGAAAGAATTACTTTTAAAGAACTTTTGGTATTCCTACTTCAATTTGGAATTAGATTATCTCTCTTTTCCTATTTTCATTAGAATTGAATTATTTTCTTTTCTCTCTCAATTACGTGAGAATTTTGTCCATTTCATTTCAATTTCTTTGTTTTTTCTAAATTCGTCCGATTGCTTTTAGCCATTCTGTTTTTATTTGTTTTGCAATTAAGTTTTCATTATTCTTAATTTTGGCCCTAAAATTTGTTTTGACTACATTTTGATCTTCCTTGAAGCTGTGTGTTTTGGAGGGTGGGGATTATTTCCCTTTTGGTCCCTCCTTATTATTCGCACGTTCAAATTGGTCCATTTTCTTTTATTTATTTCTGATTTGCCCCAGAATTTTGCTTTAAGGTTCGATTTAATCCTTTTTTATTTTTGCTATTTTATTATCAAATTAACTAATTTAACATATTATTCCTATTATTTTTATGTTTCTATTTATATTTATTTTGTTATTCTAATACTATTTTTATTCATCTATTTATATTTCAACTATTATTATATTTCTATTTATTATATTTTTATTTCTATTTATATACTAATATTATTTTCATTATTACATTTTTTCTTATATATGTTTTTTACTCTTGTTATTAACATTCTATTTATTTATTTTACATTTTTTGTTATTATCTATTTTAACTTTTTATATAACGCTCATTTCAATTTTATACATTATTTACTTTAATATTTTCATATATTATGTATTTCAAACTTTTTTACACATTATATTTTTGAATTGTTTATATAATATTTTAAAAGAGTTTTATACATTATTTTATCTTGAATGGATACTAATTTTTTTTAAAATTATTTTATATACTTTAGATCGCTTTTATAACATACATTTTAAATCATTTTTATGTATTATTTTCTTAGAATTGTTTTATATTTTATTTTAGATTTTCTTACTTTGTATTTATTTGTTATTTGTGATTTATTATTATAACATTTTGTTTATGAATTATTACTTTGCGTTGTACATTATTATTCCATCGCATTTTATTCGCTTAAAGGGTAGTGTTTTAATAGCATTTAAGTTGTAAAATCATTTATTCAAAAGTTTTCAAAATAAGACAATACTCGGTATTTGGCATCTTCGAGAAGATTGTGCCCTAACTTATTGGGTTCCAATTTTCCTCGTTGAATCTAAGTAACCGGGTACCCTTTTTCAATCAAAACGTATAAGTTTCAAATAAAAGTTTATTCTCAGGAATTCGAGGTGTTGTGTCCTAACTCACTGGATATGACATTTTGTATCCCGAGATAAGGATTTCTAAAAACTAAGAAAATATTTCGTGTTTAGAAATTCGATAAATCGTGCCCAATCGTGCTGGGTTTTAATTTTTCGTTCAACTGAATAACTGAATATCCTTTTGAAATTTCATCTGTGTTCTCTTAAATTAAAATGAGGCAATATTTTGTGCTTGGGAATTCGAGAAATCGTGCCAATCGTGCTGGGTTTCGACTTACAGTTTGATCAGATAGCCAAATATCCTTTTGACATTCGAAATGCATGAGTTTTAGAAATTATAAGATGATCTTGTATCGAGGGTTTGAAATGTTGTGTCCTATCGTGCTGGATATGATATTTTATTCTTTCTAAGTTAGAGAATCTCAATATCCAATTCAAGTTATCCAAACGTTTTAAAGGAATTGTATTTTAAAATCTTTTTCAAATTTTCAACATTAGGACATTAATTGATCAATACGGTACTAATTTTAGGCATTGCGAGGGTGCTAATCCTTCCTCGCGCGTAACTGACTCTCGAATCCATTTTCTAGTTTTTCATAGACCAAAAATATTGTTTTAATAAACCGAAATGCTTTGTTAAAATGATCAATCACAAGGTGACCCGATCACACCTAAACAAAAAGGATTAGTGGCGCCTCCATTTTCGTTTTAAAGTCGACCTCCGTTTTTCAAAATAAAAATGGTTTCGATACATTGTATCACCAAGACTTGGGAATATGCAAATCAACCACTTATGACAAACAAACTATTTCAATAAAACAGTCATCACTTACCACCAACATACCTTATAACTTAAGCGATGTCATATTGCTCACCTAACAATGATATTAGAAGAAACGAAGGAGACAACCAAGAGAACAGCATGCCGTGTGTGATCAATTTATATAAATCCTCTCACTGCCTTATTTCTCGATCATTTCCTTTCTCTGATTTCCGCCTTTCTCCTTCTTCACTGATAGTACAGCTCTTTGCCCAAATAAAATGAGCCATCCATTCCAACAGTAATAAAAGAGGGATAGAGGTAACAATCTCTGAAAGAAAGACACCCAAATTCAATAGCAACATACAGAAATAATTATAGTTCAGCATGCCCTTTTTTTCTTCTCTTTGGGATCACAAAATTTGTTTGTGAATCTCATTAAAATTACTAAAACAAATCTTCTCATCTAACTACCGCATAATAAACCATAAAATTTGTGAAAACTATAAAGCTAAATTTGAAGGCAAATTGTGTTGAAAAACATATTTGTTGCATATACATATGAATAATTTTACTAGAAGTGTAAATGTGATAGTATTCACTTCATTATTTTTTAAAGTAGAGAAGTAGGCAAATGAAATAATATTCTTTTATTTTTATTTAGACTAATAAAACATATATAATTTTATTTTTTATTTTTAATGAATTCAGTGTTATATTTTTAACGCAACAAATGGAGGTGATCCAATTTGTTGATTCTACGATGTTATAAAACAAAGGCATGTGATTTCGAGCACCTTCCAATCCAAAAACTTTGTCGGTGTTTATATACACTAGAACCACTTACCAAATCCACAACTTTCTTCCTTTATTGCAATCTCACTTTTGCTAATTAATGTCCATTTAAATTGGATTTTAGGATTAAATAAAAACTAAAAATTAAATGCATTGTTTAAATTATGAGTAAAAAGATATTTAAATTCATAATTTCATTGAATTAATAATATTAAATTATTTATCATGATATTCTCTCTCTTTTTTTTTTGAGAATTAATAAAGAATTGACTAATGGCACCAACTTAATGAACAACATTATTAATATATACATAAGTTTTGGTCGAAGTGATAAAAGAAATTTTTTATCAAATGTTGGTGGTATGGGTTTAAATCTCAACATCTATAACATTTTTATTTTTTAAAAAGAGATAAAAGTACCCTTATAATCAAGGGTGAAGTTAGAAAATTTTTTGGTATGTCGAAATTAAATTGTAATTTTTACGATAGTAAAAATTCTAATTTTACCATTTTGATAACTTATATCTTTATAATTTTTAAATGATTAAATAACATTTTTATCATTTTTAGGAAGGTTAAAGTGTAATTTTACCTTTACTATTTTAAAATTTTAAAGGGCCTAAATAAATATATTTATATTTTCATAATAATAAAACTTATTTAAAATGAATAATCATCTATAGCCTCTCTCCAATCTATAAATAAGAGAATAGTGCGTTTCAACGCGCTCAAACCCACGTCCTCTTGTATTGGCAACAATGCTAATACCAATTAAGCTCAAATCTAATCAACATCATATATGTTTTTTTGATATCTATTATTACTCATTATTTTATTACTTAAAATCACATTTTCATTTATAATTTTTTTCTCATATTAAAATTATAACCTAAATGCATTAATATCAACTGTTAGATTTTCTGTCAAATACTAACTAAAAACTCATTAATAAAAGTTTGAACTTCATTATTATTTTCAGTCAAAGTTTAATTATGGGTTGAATTTTTTTATTGTTTTAATATTCTAATTATTAAAATAATTAATTATATTTAATAATTTAAATAATATTATTTACATTGATTATATAAAATTAAAAATTTAAAACTACTAAAAGTAAAAAAAAACAAAAAAGAAGAAAAAAATCTAATGAATATCCCAAAAATTTGGAATGTAAATTTTGGCTGTCTTGTAATAATCTAAGCTGTTAAAACAGTAACAAAAACAAAATGGATCCCAACATATTATTATTATTATTATTACTTCTTCTAAGATTTTTCTTAGATAATATATTTGATGGTGAGTTTAGATGAGTGATGGGGTGCGGTGTGTTTAGTTTAGTTTATTTTTTTCTTATTCTACAATATCGTTACAGTACTAATCTCACATCCTCCTCTGTTTTTATACTAATTGCAATTAAACATACCATCTATTCAAACCTACCTTAAATTGTTAATACCCGAATTCTATATCTACTTTTTATTATTTATTATAAAGCCTCTAAATCAATTAGTGTTACGGATTAATTGAGTATCAATTCAATTAAAAAAACGAGAATATTTTTTATTTTACAAAGTGAAATTATTGTTTTGAAAGTATTTGACAATAATAGGGTAATCTTTCGAATTTTATTGATAGACTTCAAAGGTATATATATCTATACAATAGTAGTTACGTAGGAATTAAATTGCTAAAAGATAATATCCTATAATATTATATTAGGAATTAAATTGTTAAGAGATAATATCCTATTATAATATTTTATAACATCCCATAATGAAATCAAATTGCTAAAAAATAAGATCACTTAATAATATATTTTATCATTTTATATAAAAAATTAGAAAAACAAACATACAAAATAAAATTTCACATTTATATTTTATTATTCAACCAAAATTTTATATATTATTTATATTTATTTATAAGCATATAATTTTATTTTTCATTCATATGGTATTGTGTAATATTAATTAAAAATTGAAATCAGAAAAAGAAAATATTTTTTTAATTATATGTTGTACTCCACAATTATATTTTTCAATAAATATTTGAATATAAAAAAATTTTGATTAATTAAAAAAATGCCGTCAACAAGGACCCTTTCCAAACTTCATGTCTTCCCTCATTTCACAGTAAACAAAAGAAGTTTCTGGAGACACAAATCTGCAAAATATCAACCCTTTTCATAAAATCCTCGCCGTCCATCAAACCCTTAGATATCGCCCGCCATTAAATAAATAAATAAACAAAAGTTGATCTCTTGTATTACTATTTCTTTCATTATTTTATTTTCGTTCACTTTTAAAAAATATTCTCATATAATCAAATTCTAAATTGATGCTTAAATTTTAGAGTATTTTAATTTAATTCTTAAAATATTTTTATATCAATTAAGTCCTTCTCTCATTTTAGTTATTAGGTTATACATTAAATAATCACTTAAAAAAATATATTTAAAAAATATATTTTTAATTGTGACGAATATTAAGATTAAATTTTAAAGAGTCTAATTAAAAATTTTAAAAAATTATGAAATAAATTAGAATTTTTAAAAGTTTTAGGAGGATTTAATTAAATATTTTTAAAAAAATAAAATATAAGAATTTTAAGAATTTTAGGGACTTCAACCACCATTACTATCCACCTTGTATATCAAAAATTATAAATAAGAATATTATAAACAAAATATTTTAATTATGTTTCCTACTATGTCTGATTTGAGATTTAATATTTAAATTTACAAATAAAACACGTAATCGATATAATATTAATACTTTTTGAGATTTAAAAGGAGAAATTAAGCATTTAAACAATAATTAGAAGATGTTGAATGCAATTAAACCACTATATAAATTTATAAAGCTAAAACCATTTTATATATAAATGACCGGTTTCTAGAGTGTTCCTGGGGTCTTTAGCTTTGTAGGAGAGTGAAAGGGAGAGACTCTTTCCTTCCCCTCTCTCTCTCTCTCTCTCTCTCTCTCTTGTTCCATAAAATTTTCTCTTAAAAGCTTTTCTTTCACGGAAACATAAGAATAAAAAGGGATTCCGTGTTGCAGTGTTTCCCACACAAAAGATGTAAATCCTAAGTCATGCTTTATAAAAATTCTAGTATTGATATGGATGTTCAATATCATAGGTGGGTTTAGCTTCGTTTCGATTTTTCTAGGTTTGTTAGCTTTAAGTTTTTCGTTATTTTTGGTACCATAATTAGTCGACAATACCAAGGACTGTTGGGTTTTGTTGGTTTTGAATTGGTTTTTTTTTGGGGGAGGGGATTATTTTTTGAAGAATGGCAAGTGGAGGAAAGAAAAACAATGATTTTTATGCAGTTTTGGGGTTGAATAAGGAATGCACTCCAACAGAGCTCAGGACTGCTTATAAGAAACTTGCGCTGGTTAGAGTTTTAGCCATCTTTTCTTTTTTAACCATCTCTCTTTTTAATTCTCCAATTTTCCAAATATTTCAATATTGTGAGGAAGGAAAAAAAAGAGGAAATTTGAATAATCATGCATTTTGAGCCTGAATACCATAATTCAGGCAAAGACATTGCTTTTGGTTCCTGGGTTTTTGTTGGGGCATTGAAATGAAAGAGGAAAATATGTGTTCAATATGAAGAGAAAAAGAAAAAAAAGTGGAACCGGGAATTATTTTCCGGGAAAATTTATGTTTAAATGCTTTGAAAATTTTGTGTTTGTTGGGACAGAGATGGCACCCTGATCGTTGCTCAGCCTCGGGTAATTCAAAGTTCGTGGAAGAAGCCAAGAAAAAATTCCAGACTATTCAACAAGCTTATTCCGGTTAATATTATTTTTTACTATTATTATTATTAATTTTGATTTTATTTTTAAAGTGGGAATTATTGACCTTCATTCACGAGATGCTGTCTGTCTGCCGTGGCTTTTGTCCCAACAGTTCTCTCTGACGCAAATAAGAGGTTTTTATACGACGTTGGAGCTTATGCAAGTGATGATGACGAAAATGTAGTGAAACTCCTTGTCTTAGTTTTAAGGTTTAATCGAAACCAAACCAATGCTTAAACACAAAATCATTACCTTTTCCGTTTGATTTTTGCAGGGAATGGGAGATTTTTTGAACGAAATGGCAGTGATGATGAGCCAGACTAAATCTAATGTAAGCTACTAAGCTTATGTATTTTGGATCCAATTTTACTCTCATTCTTTTTTATGTAAAAATGGATGAGGATTGCTTTTGGAAAATCCTAGGTATTAGCTGTCTTTCTTTTTTCTTTTTAATCTTTTTTTTTTCATGGCACTGCTCTGTTTTTAGAAGGCGAAAGGATCATATAAACAAAATTAATATTATAATAATATAATTTGGGGATTGATCAGATGATTGCTTATCTACTGAGAATCCCATGAAATCCGTTGTAGTTGGGCCCATAATAGGGATTGGCCAATGATCTCCCTGCCTTTTGGGAAGGACACTTGAAAGGCAGGCTTTTGTGGGTCCTTGGAAAGTGGATTTTTAGTATATTTGTGTCTGTTCATAGCATTCTATCAATCAATGGGGTTTAATTACTATTATTTCATCTTTAATGGTCTTTGAGATTTCAATGTTTAGTGTAGTAATCCTACAGTTTTTGTGACTTGTTACCAATTGTTGTGGACTGTTGATATTGTCTTTGAACATTTTTGGAACCTGTAGAAGAATGGAGAGGAGAGCTTTGAGGAATTACAGGAATTGTTTGAAGAAATGTTCCAAGTGGACATTGATTCGTTCGGGTCTAATGGTCAGCCAACCACGTCCTGTTCTTCTTCATCTTCGTTTGCATCGTACGGTGAAAGTTCTGGCTCCAACAAACGGAATTCCGCTGATATGAGCTCTGGTGAGACTATGCCGGAGAGTGGTTCTAGTTTCAATGTACAATTTCACGGCTTCTGCGTGGGAGTAAGTCCAATGCTACAACCAGATTCGTTGTGTTATGTCGTTATATTGAAACTGGATTAAGTCGTCTTCTACAAATTACATGCATAGTTAATTCACATGAATGCTATTTTATTTTTTTCTGATTGATGTTTTGAAGACAGGTGGAACACAAGACAGATATGAGGCAACAGAGAGGAGCCAAAGGAGGAATGGTAGGCGGAGCCGGCAGTAGTAGACGGAGAAATGGCAGGAAACAAAAGGTTTCATCCGGCCACGATATTTCTTCCAACGATTGCCGCATTTCCGGTTCATGATAAACACCATTTTTACTAATTGATGAATGTAAATTTATCCTTGACTCAAAAACCAGTAGTGGCTGAGATTTCTCTTCTTTTTGAGCGCCATGGAGAGTGCCAAAGCCGAAACTAGAGCAAGAAGATTAGTTTTGTACGAGAGAAGCGTGATAAAAAATCAAGGCACCATTCGAGTCTGTGACTTTGTCTTCACGGTTTACCATTGTAGCTGTGTGATAAATCATGGCAATGCATTTTCAGTTTATAGCTTTATTATACTCTTTGCTAAAGTACTCTATATTTGCTAATCAATAGATAATCAAACATTGGTCTTTAGTTCCTATTGATCTCTAATGGCATAATCAAATATTAAATTAAAAAAGAATCTTGGCAGTGCTGGGAAAATAAATAAATAAAATTCTTTTAAAAAAAAAAAGAAAAAGAGAGAAAATATTTGTCTGAAGATTTTGTCTGAAATTTTGATGTGGTGAATGTGGAAGTGGGTCCAAATTTCATGTGGGTTAAGGGACCCATAAAATGGTTGTAGAGTCAAATGCAGAGATTATATAGCAGACCAGACCAGTTCCCTTCCTTGGGTTTCTGGCTTTTGGTAATGATGGTGAGTGAGAGGTGGAGATTGTCCCCATCAAACCTTAAATATCAAGCACCACTTTTGATTTCATGAACGCAAAAAAGTCATGGCTTCTACTCCATTGAAACCCAACCTTGCAACTAGCACTAAATATTCAATGCCACCATGTGTCTACATTTTAGACCAAACGTTTCCTATGATAAAATGCGTTATGTTATAATTATATTTTAAATTTACTGTATAAATCTTGATAAATATTAAATTGGGTATTCTGTGAAATTTTTATTACTTTTCTCCACATTTCCATTGCTTTCCAAATTGCATACAAGTTGGGCAAGTTGCATGGTTTTGTGATAGCAACAAGTATATTAAAATTTCCAAACCAAATGCAAGGGGGACACTATTTGATTCGATTTTAATGTGGAAAACTGTGGGGGACAATAAGTCGAATGTTCATGAAGCCACTAAAATATCTGATTTTAAAGAATGGCTGGGATTTTTTTTTTGAGTATATGCTACTTTTTCTTTTTAATTATTCAATTCGTCTTTGAAATATTTTACCATCGATATTAAAATAAATTTGATATATTATAGTCGTTAGAGAAACATTATAAATATCTCTATTAATCAATAAAATATATACGTTCTCTTTGCTCCCATATTTCTTGTTCTTTTACTTTTTTTTTTGTTATTTATTCCATAACACCTTATTAGCCTAATAAAATTTGGGGAAAAAAAATCCATAACTTAGCAAAAGAGTTAAACCTGTGGCCCCTTATAACCCACCGACACCATTGCCACTCCTTTCATCAAACAATTTTGTTTTATGTGTGCAAATAAATTATAAAGCAATTGGCGCCAGATAGAAGAAATAGACAATCACTGGTAAAACAATTACAAAGTTTTTCCTCAAATTAGGATTTTTTTATAGTTATATTATGCATTATATTTGGATAAAAGAAATTGAAGATTAAATTTTTATTGTTAAATATGCTTGAAACTTAATTAAAATTGTAATAGAGAGTGTTATTAACATGTTGATTAAAGAGAAATTCAATAGGATCTAATTGATTTTTATTAACCTGCTATTGTTGAATAGTTGGATTTGATTTTATAACATATATGGTATTAAAATTTAGAACAATGTGTGTCTAATAGTAGAGTGATAACAATGATGTTAAAATTTTTAGGTATATTTTATTATGATTTTATTTTATTAGAGCATGTTTATTATAATTGGAGACTAATCATGGCAAAAATATGAATAGATAGATGTTGAATTGAATTGAAATTCATGCATGTTTGTGATGGTGGTAATGAAAAAAAAATAATGTTAGATTTTTATATTTGAGATGTGAACTTTTAACCATGCAAAATTTTAACTCGTGAAAGATATGTGTAACACCCCTTACCCGTATCCAACACCGGAATAGGGTACGAGACATTACCAAAACACATACACTTGTAAACGTATTTAACCGAGTTATAAAATTTCATCAAAATTAAAACTTTCAAAATAATTAACATGTTTCTATAACTTTTCACAATATATCCTCAAAATATTATAATCATAATAATTAGGGCCTGCGAGACCCGATACATACTCATGCAATTTAATGCTTCATTTCCATTTCATTCAATTCGCAATTTCTCATGCTCATAATTTAAATCATATCACTAGCAATTTCCATTTAATTCACGTACAATTCAATGACATCAAATTCAAAACTAATACGTATTTACCATTTAACTCAATGTTTATTGATTATACCATTCAATAACACATTTATGAAATTCTCAATTTAGCAATGAAAATATCACTTTAGTTTGAATAACAACATCGTCCTGATATAAATACACTACCACTTATCCATTTACTTTAATTCTTTTGGGCCCATTTGTCACTTACCATCCTTAATCAAATTAGGGAACGGTCACGGAAAATTGAGTACTTCACTTTTACTTTGCCATAGTATAACTATGGTCTTACGTATGATCAATTATCACTTGTCCCTGATCAGATAAGTGTAGCCACCTATCACTTTGTTTCTTGATCAGATAAGTGTAGCCACCTATCACTTTGTTTCTTGATCAGATAAGTGTAGCCACTTATCACTTTGTTTCTTGATCAGATAAGTGTAGCCACTTATCACTTTGTCTCTTGATCAGATAAGTGTAGCTAAAGCTATCACTTATCACTTTGTCTCTTGATCAGATAAGTATAGCCGAAGCTATCACTTATCACTTTTCACTTGTCACTTGATCAGATAAGTGTAGCCGAAGCTATCACTTATCACTTTGTCACTTGATCAGATAAGTATAGCCGAAGCTATTACTTATCACTTTCCACTTGTCACTTGATCAGATAAGTGTAGCTAAAGCTACCACTTATCACTTTGTCACTTGATCAGAAGTACTCAAATCCGGCGTTCCGCTCAATTTGATCATTTATTCATATATCAGGCTTACCAACATGTGTTAATTCATAAACCATTCATGGTATTATTTCATGCCAAATCATATACTGAATATACCATACACACATACTATGAAACTTTATTTTCACACATGAGCTTAAACCATGATCAATAATGCACAAAAATAAGCATCATTCATATTTCATCGTTTATGAGTTATAATCAAACATATGACCATTTATACACGAATCATTCATATATTTCCCAATTTTCCTTCTCCTCCTCTCCATTCCACATCCTTAATGTGTATAACACACTTAAACAACATTAACCATAATTTCAATATTCACTAACATGTATATTCAAAGCTGTTTATCCGAGTCAGAGTCA
This sequence comes from Gossypium hirsutum, assembly GCF_007990345.1. Lineage (NCBI taxonomy): Eukaryota > Viridiplantae > Streptophyta > Magnoliopsida > Malvales > Malvaceae > Gossypium > Gossypium hirsutum. The sequence goes on from NC_053433.1 coordinate 5,431,294, forward strand.
CTAAATTATTTTTATCCGGAGCTACAGAGCTCCAAATTAAGATCCGTTAATTTTCCCTGAAACTAGACTCACATATCTTCATACCATAAAATTTTCATAATTTTTGGTTCAGCCAAATAGTACAGTTTATTCTTTAAAGTTTCCCCTGTTTTGCTGTCTGACAGTTCCGACCACTCTTCACTAAAAATTAATTATCTCATTGTACAGAATTCGGATGATGTTTTAGCTTATTTCTTCTAAAAATAGACTCATTAAGGATTCTAACCATATAAAGTATAACTCATAATCATTTTTGTACAATTTTTAATGATTTTCCAAAGTCAGAACAGGGGAACCCGAATTCATTCTGACCTTGTCTCACAAAATCTATTATATCTCATGATTTACAATTCCATTGCTCACATCATTTCTTTTATAAGAAACTAGACTCAATAAGCTTTAGTTTCATATTTTATTCATCCTCTAATTCAATCTATACAATTTTTGGTGATTTTTCAAAGTTACACTACTGCTGCTGTCCAAAACTGCTTTAGTGCAAAATGTTAATTTCCATTTTGCCCCAAATTTCACATTTATACAATTCGGTCCTTTCTCAATTAACCCCTCAATTAATCTAATTTTCTCAATTAGTACTTTACTAGACATTATAAGTTGTTACACAACTATTGAAATTCAGAATTTCCACATATAACTCTATCTTCAAACTCTTTTACTATTAGGTCCCAAACATTCACTTTCTATTCAATTCTTTCAATAAAATCAGCATATGAACAATTTAAAGCTCTAATTTCATGCTAAATCATCATATACTTCCAGCACATATTCATATCAACTTTTAACTTCTTTCATAAAATCAAAAACTAATGGATTTAACAAGTGGGCCTAGTTGTAAAAGTCATAAAAATACAAAAATTTCAAGAGATAGTCAAGAATTGAACTTACTTGTATTAAAAATATGAAGAACCAGCTTGAAGAAGCCCTTCCATGGTGTTTTAGCTGATGAGAATTCAGAAAAATGAAGAGAAATCTAGATAATTCCACTTGGGTCCTAACTTTATTAAGCAAATTTTGCAATTTTCCAATTTTGCCCTTAATTCTCCTTACTTTCTTGCTGATTTCATGCCTCTGCCGTCCAGCCCAAATAGACCTTGGGTCTATTTGCCTTTTAAGCCCTATTCCTTTTATCATTTAAGCTATTTAATCATTTCCCAAAATTTTGCATTTGTTACAATTTAGTCCTTTTAGTTCAATTAATTATCGGAACTTTAAAATTTCTTAACGAAACTTTAATACTAACTTTTTAACACTCCATAAATATTTATAAAAATATTTATGGCTCAGTTTAAAATCCCCGAGGTCTTGATACCTCATTTCGATTCTAATTATTTTAATATTTATTTCTAGTGCACTATTCACTATTTCAAAAATTTTCCTAACTTCATATTTAACTTATACTTACTAAATTAATAATATTTTCTACCCATTTGTCGAATTTAGTGATCTCGAATCACCGTTCCGACACCTCTGAAAATTCAAGCCATTACATTTTTTTTTCCCGTTGGATTTGTGGTCCCGAAACCACTGTTCCGACTAAGCCTAAATCGGGCTATTACAATATGACCATCAAAATATGATAAATTTATGCACCTAAAGTTGCAAAATATCTTATCTAAAGCTCGTTATCATCAGATGCACCTAAAGTTGTAAGATTTTAAAATTATGAGTGAATACAACTTTCCTGTAATTAGGATAAGTTCTTAATTAATATTATATGAGAGAATATTATTGATGTTAACTTGTTAGAGAAAACTTTTCAACTTTTCATGTTTCAAATATGCCACTGTAGTAGCAATATTGTGAAAAATATTTTAAGAAATATTCTGAATTAATATCACGTTTACTTGTGATTGAACAAAATAACGAGCTTTTAATGAAAATCACGAATCCCATCTTATTGGATTTGCTCCATTCCATGAAATAAATGCATACATAATGAATTTAAAAGATGTAATTGTGGTCGTGGTAGGTTGAACTATAATAATCATCAAAGAGATTGTAACACCCCTCACCTGACTTGGTTACTGGACTTGAGCTATGGAAATGCTATTACTATTACCAGAGAAAATCACATTAAAATTTTTAATAATAAATCATTCAATCATAAATGCATGCACAATGCAACATATAATTAAAATCGAAACTCAATCAAGCTTGCGAAAGCTTTCAAGTTAACCCGAGCATGATTAAGGATCAAATTGCAAACCTTTCAAAGTATGAGCATCGGTATTGATACCTAGGTCAAGTACCGATACTATCATTGGCTTCGATATTTCAAAAAATCAAGTTAAAATTCAAAAGTACCGATACTAGAAATAAGTTATCGATACCCTAATTAGGTTGTATCGATACCAAATTAAGTATCGATATTGTTTAAGCATTCTACCATTTTCAAAATTTTAGTCACAAGTCAAAATTTGACATGCATGTAATCCTTGTTATCATAGACTTTTATATAAATCATTATATAGTGAAAGTTTATATTAAAATCCTTTAAGGGTATAGAAATTTCCAAAAAAATTGTTCAATATGCTTGCACAAATATTTATATGAATTGAAATCGGAATATATATGTTAAATTTGACTCAATGAACAATAATTGAAGGAAGATTATAAAATGATTCAAAATATTCATATGTATTTTTATAGAATGATCATGATCAGAGTTTTCTATGATTATTATTGGAACTCCTAAAGAGATTAAAATATATTTCCCCTAAGTTTTTCCTCACTCATTGACTTTGAAAAGGATGGTGATATAAATGCTTAGTAAATATGTTCAAGTGATCATTTGAAAAGCTAGCATTCAAAATTGAATATGTAGAATTTGAGATATCATATGATGTTGTCATTAGGGGAGTAAATACGACGTTGTACTCTTTTTCCCTTAATCGAGGTTTTGTCCTACTGGATTTTCTCGGTAAGGTAGCATGTTATGTGTATTATGATAAGATACTCTTTTTCCTTCACTAGAATTTTTTTTCAAGGGGGAGTGTTATAAATATTTTATTATTAAGCGAATATCTATCAAGATCAAGATAAATTTGATGTACATTAGAACTCTAATAGTTATTTGAGGTAGAATTTTATTTCATTTATATACTTCTTATATCTATAATATAGACTTTGAAAAAGAGAAGTATTTATGAATAAATTTTATAAGTTCTCTTTGCTCCTTCATTTTTTATTCTTTTACTTTCTTTGTTATTTATTTCAAAGCAATTGACTTTTTTTTAATTAAACTTTATCTATCAATTAAACCATAAACGTGATTTTAAAAAATATATGAAAAATAAGTATCGATGTGCCTTTAAATTGTATTTAATTAAATAAAAATTATATAAGATATATAACAGATAATAATTCACATATGAATTTATATATTTTAATCGTCCGTTATATATCTATTCTATTGTAAAGTTTTCATTTGATTCAAAAACACAAACTCGATATAATTTTTACTATATAAGAAATTACACATTATTCATTTTTGTAACATTAATTTCATTATAGGTTTTTATTATATCTGTTTTTTTTATTGAATGCTTAAAACTATTCATAGCTCTTCTCCATAATCCTTAAATAGGAGTATAATGCGCTTCAGAGCACTCGAGTTCACATCCTCCTGCAATGACAATAATACTAATACTAATCGAGTTAAGACTCAATCGATTATTCATCTAATTTTTTTACCTATACTAATAAACAACTATAATTAAAAATAACCATACACTAAAAAAGCACTCTTTATTTTTAAAATTTTAAATTTTTTTTCTTTCAAAGTATTTATCTATAACAAATATTATATAAAAAATTGTTTTTCAGATGTAATGTATTCTACACACAAAATTATTTTGTTTCTAGAACATGTGGAATGTCTATTCATGCATCTTTTAGTATGATATTATCGAGACACCCCTTCACACACATTTCACTTAACCCAAACTAGATTTTTGCTTTGCTATTACTTGTTTGACAAAAAATTCTCAATGATTGTATCTTGGTGTTTGTAGCTTGTACACTGCATCAAGTATAACTTTTGTATTGCTATTTTCTATTATTATCTTTTTAAAAAATACAATAAAGAGTATTTATACCAAAAAAAAAAACGTTTCTATATATATAATTCACATCTTAAACTCTTCAACCTAATTTGATAAAAATATCGTAAAGATCTTTGTAATAAAAATTAGATTTGTATCTTATTATTTTTACTCAAAAATAAGTGAATTAGTCTATAGATTAATTATTTTGTTAAAAATTGCATCCATTTTTACTAACCGGTCGTTATACACTTGCATGATGTACATATGACAACCCAAATGTTATTGTCTGATTATTTTGTCGAGCATGTCACCTTTTAACAGTACAAACAAATAGAATTTTTAACAGAAACGACTAATTTACTGTTTAATCTAATGTATAATTATTATTTTATTTTTATTTTTTTAATAATAGAGACAAAATGTGATTTTACTTCTTATGGAGGGAACTCTATCATATATAGTGCTTGTCTGGTATATGTATATATATATTTGCCAAATTAAGTTCCTCCACCAAGTGGTTAAAATGGTATAGCATTGGGCCTTGGGATAAAGTTATGATAATGAAAAGGATCTAGACAAGTAGCTGTTGTAAGAATATATGGCAAAGTGGACAAGTTGAGGAATACAACAATCACTTAAACAAAAAGTACAAGTTGATGTTAAAGTTTGATTTATTCATATGATGTCAACCTTTTTGTACTATTGGGGCTAGCAAGCTTACCATTAAATTTAATTTGGGTTTCCATTTATGAATAATTCTACTTATACCTCTTCAAAAACAGGTTTTGAATTCAAGCCCACCCACTTCAACATTCTTTCTAATGAATCAGCCAGTGACCATTCCAGCCCATAAAACAGCTTGTTCAGCCCTATTTTTCGAGAGGCAATGCCTAGCCAAAGTTGATGTAACCATTAGATGTAATGATTGACCGTTAAACCCTAACTACCATGTTGACGTAATGTACCACGTGTTAACGTAATGGTTTTTATATTTTATTTTCTGTTAACATGACATGTAATATAAAATAGTATTATATCAATAAATTTGTACATGTAGGATTCCATATCAAAAACGGTTTATTCTTCAATTGTTAATGACCACATTAGCAATGCCGTTAAATTTAATAGTCAAAGGATTTAATTGATCAATTTGTTTAGATTAAAAAATTTAATTAAATGTAAAAAAAAAAGGTAGGGTTTAGTTGGTTTTTCCAAAATAATTCAAAGCTTACAATACTATTAAGCAAAATATATATATTATATTGTATTTATTAATTTTTATTTTGTGCGCACAGATTTAGTTATATATATATCAATTAAAATATAATACATTTGTTTATTAAAAATTTTAAATTTTAGAATCTTAATAGTTTTGTATTTGATATTAATTTTATTCGAATTTCTTTTAATTTTTTTATTTTTAAATTATCAAATATATGAAATTATATTTGATATTAGTTGAATATGTTTGAGAAAAGAACTATGCCAACAAATTATAATTTTCATTTTTGTGACCTAACATTATTTTAGTGTATATATATATTTTAGATGCCCAACTTTGATCTCTTAACTTCAACTTAAGTATTTGTCGTATTAATTTATGTTTTGATGTATATAATTAATTAATGAATTAAATAATGATGCCTCACTTAAAATAAAATTTAATAATTTTATTTTTAAAATTTTAAATATCGTATTATTATTTAAATTAATAACAACATATAAAATTATACCACTAACATATCAAATATCAATCATATATATTCTACATCATGTTCCATCCATTTTTAAAAGCATGGCACATCCATTGTAGGAAATAAAGATATAGATAAATTAGTTTATTTTTCAATAAATTATCATCAGTCATTAAATTATAGGTAAAGTTTTGTTTTGATCACTTAAGTAAAAAATTATAATTTGGTCGTTAAATTATTCTGAAGTTATCATTTAAGTAATGGGGCTATTAAAATTAATGTCATATGACTTTCTCTGTTCACATTGCATGCACTAATCGAAAGTTATCTTTTTATTTCTTTTGTACAGTTCAGTATTTTCTTTTTCATGAAACAGCTTTAGATGTTACAAATCTACAAACTAAAATTCAAATAGTTTTTTCTTTTGATTTCTAACACTAACCATCAGATCGACTGGGATCTAAGTTATGTTCTTCTACTCGCTAATGGGTACTGATCTACTGTGCCAATCATAGAATTGTCGCTTGGAGCTTACTAGCGAAACTTAACAACTTAAATAAAATTTTTGAATAGTTCAGTGACTTAAACGAAAACTAGTTACCAAATTATAATATTTTTAGTTAAGTAACAAAAATAGAAATTTACCCATAATTTAGTGATTAATGGTGTAGTTTATTGTTTTATTTTTTATAAAAAGCTGGTTTTATTTTTATTTTATATTGAAAAAAATTGAAAGATATAGTAACACCAAAAAAGAAAGAAGTATCTTATCATTTGTAGATTTATAAAGAGAAAAACAAAAATTTAAATATTTAGTGGGTGACATCAAACTAAGGGTTTTTATGTGTAAATGGACCTCCTAACTATATATCTCTCATTTAACTAACAATTTGGTAAACCAAATCTTTAAGAAAAGTAGGTTCCATTGTTAGCCTATCAGTGAAATTAATTCTAGTGATATTGGAACCTACGGTGATAGAAAAATATTTAATTTCTTCCATAAATTATTGGGTAAAAGTATTATGAAAATTTTTGTTTTAAAAATTAGATTGTATTTTATTTTATTTAAAATTTGAGTAAATTAGTCCTTGTTCGTTATATTAAAGAGCAAATTGATATTTTTGTTAAAAATTTTATTCATTTATACTGTTAAAATATGGTCTATGTACACCGACCTGAATTTCTACAACGTCAGAAAATTTAATTTTTGGATCGAATTTATTAAATCGAGTTAATCGAAAATTAGAATTGAATGATTGTGTATCAAGTATAGAAGTATAGAGTCGAATTAATAAATGAAATGAAATTAGATTGATTTTTAATAATAGTACAATGACTAAATTGTAGAGTGAAAAGAATAGGATAATTTTATTAAAATAATTTAAAAGGGATTTAAGGTGTGAATTTCACTAAGGACCTTAGGATAAATATACCATTTAAAATGGCTATTAATGTTGAACAAAATAGCATCAACCCATTCCCACTATCTATTACCATCAAAGTGTGGTTAATTATAAAATTAATAAGTTAATTAAGTAAATTAAACTAAACATTTTGCTAATTATATATATAATAGTTAGTGGGAGAAAAGAGAAATGTTTATCATCTCTTCTCCTTTTGTCGGCTAAGACAAACTAAACAAGGAGAAAGAAAATTTCCTAAAGGTAATCACCATTGCCGTAGCTTGCTCAAGGAAATTTAATAAGTGTTCTTTGTGATTTTGGTTGAATTTTTAATAAGCAATGATAGATATAATGGCCCAATTATTAGATTTGTGCATTAATAAGTTTTTATTGGATTTACCATTGCAAAATGCTTAAAGAAAAATTTAGATGTTAAAAGCTAAAATTCATGTATGAGTGGGATAAATTAATTTATAAAATTACATTATAAAAATATTTGAATTGATTATAACACCCTATATTCGACTCGATTGACGGGTTTGATTACTAAATGTCATGTTATCTCCGAAATAAATTATAAACAATTTACAATTAAATTGTACGACTAACATGACTAAAACAACCAAATATGCATTTTTCTTCTTTTTTTGATAAGTAAGGAAAGCATTCAAGAGCCTTAAGGTCTAATATTTCTTACATGGAAGTCCCCCATTTGATCTTGTAAAAGAAGTTGCCTAACATCAAAAATAGGGAAATCAATAATTTCTAAATCATATTTGTTCCTAGAACAAGACTTAGCTGTGCAATCAGTCACTTTATTCACTTCATAGAAGACGTGTTGAAATTTGACATGTAACATCCCCACTTTTAACAAAAAAAAAGAGAAGAATAATATTTATGGTAGAAGTCCTATAATAAGTGATCTATAAATAAATAGCAATATAAGAAATTGTGATTGTTTTTAGAGAAAACTGTCAGACATGAAAACATGGAGGATTATTAGTAGGAGTATGTGGTTAAGTTAAAAATTTTATATCGAGTTCAGAGATTAAATTGAATAAGTTTGAAAAGTATAGAGATTAAAGTGCAATTATCCTATTTTATTTTGATAAGAAGGATTTAATAGCAATTTTTCTATTACTTAAAAAAATCAATAGTTTCATAATCGCTTTTAAATGATTTTTTTATTAAGTAATAGTATTTTAATAATTAATATTAATAATATTATATATATATGTAAGAGAAAAAATGAGAGAAAGATAACATCTTTCTTATCTTCTTTCTTTTTCATGTCAAACAAAGGGGGGGGGGAAAGAAAAAAAAATTCTTCCATCTTTTTCTTTCAAATTCAAGTTTAAGGTATGATTTTTCTTCAATTTCTTTTTATAGATTTTGAATCTTTGAAGCTTGCTTTATATATATACCAATAGTTTTTATTTTATCAAGTATTTTAAAAGTTGTCATTAAAGGACATTGATGGAAGCTTAGAAAACTTAAGTGAAATAGATATATTTTTAGATAAGAAATTATTAGAAAATGAGTTCTAGCTTGTTAGAAGTGTGAAAAATAAACAAAAATGGATGCAAAGTTTATTTGGTATATTTGCCCATATTAAAGGGGAAGTAGAGAATATTGGCCACTTTGTGTAATATTGGTGCTAAATGATAGCTTGTGAAGAAGTGAGTACTCTGGTAAAGACGGAATTGAAAACGGGTAATCGAGTCGAAAGATATGCAAATTTCAGACTAGAAAACTTAAGTTGTCAATATGAGCAATCATGCATATTTAAGTTTGTTTTTATTAGTTTTAGTTTTAGAATGGAAACATGATGTTGTTTCATATTGAATTGCTCCTATTGTAGCTAAAAACGAAGCGAACATCTTGAAGGAGAAAGGCGAAGAAAAGGAGCAAAGCAATTAAAATTTTGGTTTGTGCTAATATCTTATTTTCATTACATAAAGCTTTAGAATATTTAATTTAATATGACTAGTTATATTTATTTTCTTTTATTTTATTTTTATGAGTTTTGGATGAGTTTGACTGATTTAGTTAATGTTTATAAAATTATGTTCCGAGATGAATACTATATTTTTCATAAGATTAAATTAGCAAATTTATGGTTATAATTTGGATTTGAGTATTATGATTTTAGATAATTGAGCAAGAAAATATTTAATATGTTTCAAATTGGAAGCCTATTTTACATTAAGGGATATGTGATTTGAACATGAAACAGAATTGAAATGAGAATTATATGAAAATGGAATTGAAATAGATCATGAAATTTGGTTTTTACCCCGTTTCACTAGGTAGACTAAATCAGATATAGTTGGCATGCCATAGAGTCTTTATGTTAGAGAATTTAGATCTCCCCAATTCCCAGAAAGTCAATGGAGAAAAGGCCAAGTTGGTCAGTTGTTATTGTTAGCCCCAATTCCCAGAGGGTTGTAGGCAGTCCCAATTCCCAGAGGGTTGTGGACTACTCTGATAGCCATCGTTGCCGAACAACTCGAGGTGGCAAATTCTTGTATCTGGTTATGAGCCTAAACTTTAGTACAGGGTCTAAATTGAAAAAAACAAAAACAAAACTTGAATTTATTTGAATTTCTATATTGTGCAAATTAAATTAATTACACGATTTTCAATTTAATTAAAAAGCTTATTTTCTTTATTTGATTTGTCAATATCAAAATATTAAAGTTTATTAATATTAGAATTTTTTTTATTGTGATGTTATTAATGATATTTATGATCATGTTTTAGTTTATTTCTATTAATTAATTTGTGTCCAATACTTATGTAATGATTTATATGATATTAGACCATTGAGCATAAAAATTGCTCAGCGTACGATTTGATTATTTTTTCGTACGCAGGTAGTTAGATTCGTTAGATCGTTTCAGCAACATCCGAAGAACCGAAGCTCAGTTTAAATAATGTTAGTGAAGAGTTTACTTTATAGTTGATGTAAATGGCATGTACCTAGACTTATAAATATATAATATTATGTCGTAAACTGAATTTAAATATTTTCATTATGTTTTCTTAGCTAGTATTTTATAACTAATGTTTTGATAAAATAGTAAAGCATAGAAATCTAGTTTATTGATATATTTTAAGAAATTGTAGTGCTAAGAATTAATTTGGGAGATAATTTGAATGTGGATATTTTGTAAAAACCTAAATTTTGCAGGGGTTTTATGTAAAATAGGCAGAAATGTTGCCGAAATTTATATAAAATAATTTTACCACTACGTTTCCTTTTTAAAAAAATGGAAAAGTGAGTTGGTTCGGTAACGAAATGTGACATTTTATATTTGAATCTAACGACTAGATCGGGTATAAGGTGTCACATGACAGTTCAATTGCGCTTGCATTCCTCCTTTATTCTTCGAACTAAGGTTGTTGATAATGACCTTAGTCAATCATCTGTTAGCATATCCACTGCACTTTTATTGCCAGATTCAATTATCACCTTGGTGTATCCCTTCCTCCAATCTAGTTCAAGACCATGGATATAACAGGTCAATTTCGGTAAAATCGGAACAGTAGTCTCAAGACCATAAATTCGAGCCTAAAAATATAATTTATTTTTATTTTATTATATGATCTATATTATACTAGAAATGTCATGTGAAAATTTTGATAAGAAAATTTTATCGATTAAGTGTCTAATTACAAGAAGGACTAAATCGCATAAAATACGAAAATTGAATTCTAGTAGCTATAAGGATTAAATAGCTATGGAATTCAAAAGTTAAGGTCCTTATATGGTAATTAGACCATTAATAAAAAGTATGTAAATATTTTTTGGATGATTCATCCAAGGAAAATAAGAAAAAGGCTAGGGACTAAATTGGAATTCCATTAAATTAGTTAATTAAAAAGATGAAAAGAAAATAAAATTGATATTTTCTCATCTTCTTCCCCAAAATAAGACATGGAAACCCTAGCAGAGAGAGAAGAAACTTTCATTTCCAAATTGGGTAAGTTTTCTTATCCCGTTTTTAGTAATTTTGATATTTTTGAAACTGGGATAGCCTAAACTATCTATTTGGGGGATCAATTTGAAAATTTATCAAGGTATAAAAATTGGTTCAAGGATATATATGCTGGAAATTTGAAATTTATGGTAGAAAATGAAAGACTGATGATAGATAAACAATTTTTACAAAGTGATTTTTCATGAAAACTTGATTTAGGGACTAAAATGAAAAATGGTGAAAATCCATGGAAAATACTGAAATTTGTGAAATGTATGTGCTGTAAAAGTTGTATGTATATTTCAGCTAGGGTTGGGTAGAGGTTTTGATTTCATGAATTTCATTTTCCGAGCCTAAAGACAAAATGGTAATTTATGGGAAAGTTAGGGGCAAAATGGTAATTTCACCTAGAATGTATGTAACACCCCTATCTCGTATCCGTTTCCGGAACAGAGTTTCGGGACATTATTAGGATTTACATATTATTTAACAAAAAAATTCAATTAAATACTTATTGATTCAATGCATCATATAAATAAACATATTACCGTTCAATCAATAGCTTGGCATTTGTCTAAGTATCAAACAACAACATTGTTAGTATACTTGTACATATTTCATATAATTTCAACATTGATATACCTATTTTCTCGACATATCACACTTGAGTTTAATAATAGTCTCAATTTACATAATTTCCTTGTATCAACATATCAAAGATAATCATATATGTACATGTCATGAAAACATATTATTCTCTTGTCGTTTCTTCATAAGCATATATCATTCATTTCGTTATATCAATATTTCATGCACCATCATTTTTATATATCTTATATATATTTATTTCAATAATTGTTCATGTTAAACTTAACATAAATTAAATTCCATATACCTATACTTATTTCATTTATCTATCTTCTTAATTATTTCATACAACTATTTTGTAGATATATTTTCATATGACCAATTCTTGTAAACATTTCACACAACCATTTTGTATAATCAATTCATATAACCATTCGTCATCCGGTACATATTACCTGAATATTAGTTGTTCAACAGATGTCTTGGCATCTCTCATCCACGATCTTATTTATCTTCGGCATGATGCCATAGTGTCTTTCAACTATGGTCTTGCTCATTTTCTGTCATGTTGCCATGGTATCTTTCAACCATGGTCTTATTCATTTCATGTCACGTTGCCATGGTATCTTTCAACCATGGTCTTACCCATTTCATATCATGTTGCCATGGTATCTTTCAACCATGGTCTTACACATTTCATATCATGTTGCCATGGTATCTTTCAACCATGGTCTTACACATTTCATTTCAGAAAGCACACTCCCGCGAACCTCATCCTTACAGCGGGATTACCAGTCCAGGCTAAATCCCCTGTAATATAAACTCATAGTGTATTGTCGGGATTACCAGTCCAGGCTAAATCCCTTGCAATGACAATTACTCTAATGAGCTTAGATCTGAATTGCCAGTCCAAGCTAAATTCTGACCCTAATTCGGATTACCCATCCGGACTAAATCCATTTTACACATATTTTTCAGGAGGGCTATATCAGGATAATATCTTACTATAGAAATTTTGGGCTATTACAAAGTAAATTGAATCCAAATAAATACGAGATGTGTGAAATTGATGTAAAATTTACTCGCTAGATCCGGATAGACCAAATTCAGAGTTAGAACGAGGAAAAAAAGGAAAATGTCAGATTAGTAGATGTTTGTACACGAACCTTTGTAGAGATAAGTTCGTGTAACTAAATTATGTTTATTTACATGCTTGTTTTGATTGTGATTTTGTAAATTGTATAAATGTCATATATATGTGAAAGGATTATATATCCAATCAAGCTCAATAAATAAAAATGTTCAAATTAATTGATAATGCCCGATAGATGTTAAAAGGGTAAACGATGGAAATGTTGTTTTTATGCTTGGAAGGGATGTGGAATATTATCACATGAATTATATGGATGTTAAAGATGTATGAAATGATCACATACCGGAAAATGCATGGAAATGTTAAATCTCGTTTGAATAAATGAAAATCGATGGATAAATATAATTGTCTGAAATAAATGAGGTTCTACATTTGTTGCAGAATGGATTTAGCTCAGGCGAGTAATCCTAATGACTTCATTACAGAAAGGATTTAGCCCGAACATGTAGTCCTAATATAAGTCCTCTCGACAGTATGTAATGGATTGGATTTAGCCCGGACGGGTAATCCAGATCAAGCTCTTTAGAGCATATGACATAAAAAGGATTTAGCCTGGACTGGAATCCTGTCGTATACATGTGTAGCTCGAGAGTATACTCTCTGAAAATTTTACCTTAAGGGTACTGTTGGACATGAATTGACGGATTCTGATTTGTACACCTTGAGTGTACTACCTGTGTATCCATCAATATTTCGAATAAATTCAACGGGTAAAGTTCTGATAAGGGCAAAGATGAATTTAAAACAAATTAACATGGAATGATATATATGATAAGGAAATATGACATTAAAAGAATATTACATGAAATACAAGAAGATGATATTTGTATATGGAAATTACTTGACAAGAATGTTCATCCTTAATCATAGACCTGTACACCTTGAATGTACTATTACTTGTGTGACTTTAATACTCGAATAAAATGAGTAAAGTCTTGACATGAAATGATCTGAACTCAAAACGAACTACTATAAAGCTATACTTGTAATAATAAGAGATGGTCTATACATGTTAAATGAATACATGTTGTAAAAAGTATATGTGCATGAAAAATTGATTGTTGTTGAACCCATACATGTCTTGACGTTACTATGGAATATAGGACTAACAAGGGCAATGAGGATATGTGTAGGGCTTGGGATCAAAGTGGTTGAATATGCCTTACTTAGTTACCTCAAATAGGATGAATAGTAAGTTAAGTACCATGTTATATGAACTTACTAAGCATTTTATGCTTACTTTGTTTTATTTTCCCCTGTTTTAAAGTAAATCGGAAGCTCGTTGGATTGGAAGCTTGTCGGAGATCACTCACACTATCCATCGGCCTATGTCGGTATATATATGGTAAATCAATTATGGTTGTAATGTATAGGTTATGTTGGCCATATTGGCAGGAAAATGCAAATGACTAATGTAATCTAGCCATTGAAATGGCTAGTGATGGTTATATTTTGGTATATGTATATATGTATTTAAATTCATGTTATGGTGATAACATAGGTACTATATATTGTTTGATTAAGAAAGGGGAAACAAGTATGCTTATTAAAGAATAAGATTGTAAACATGAATGCTTGTGATGATATATATGCTTATTAAAGAATAAGATTGTAAATATGAATGCTTGTGATGATATATCATGTTGAATGATAGAGTTTTCTTATCTTGAATGCTTGAAATAGTTGGTATTTGTATGTGTGATTCAAGTGCAGGTCATGGGTGAAATTTTGGGTGAGAAATAAAGCTAGAAATGGTTTTATTTTGTCCACACAAGCGTGTGTCTAAACCGTGTGTGACACACGACCTGGTAACACGGGCATGTGGTTAGGCCGTATATCCCCTGCATCTTAATTTTGAGAAATAGAATGCTCAGAATTGAGCACACAAGCATGCGTCTTAGTCGTGTGTGCCACACGGCCTAGTACACGGGCGTGTAGCATGGCTGTAACACCCCTACCCGTATCCATTGCCAGAATAGGTACGAGGCATTACCGGAGTTTACTGAACATTTTTAGATAATTCTGAGTCATTTATTATTCATATTTTGAAAATAATCATAACTTCTCTTTATTGGCCCTCGAAGCCCCAAACATACATTAAAAACCAACCGGAATTAAATCGGGATCATAAAAAATTTCGTAAAATCTTAAATTTTATTTTCATCTAAGTACTTACCATTTAAATGCTTCTTATAATTAAACATGTTACCATTCAATAAATAGCTTGACCTTTGTCTAAGCGTCAAGCCATATCATTGTTAGTATACTTGCACATATTTCATATAAATTCAACATTGATATACTTATTTTCTCGACATGTCACACTTGAGTTTAATAATTGTCTTTACTTACATAATTTCCTTGTATCAACATATCAAAGATAATCATATATGTACATGTCATGAAACATATCATTCTCTTACCGTTTCTTCATAAGCATATATCATTCATTTCATTATATCAATATTTCATGCTCCATCATTTCCATATATTTTATGTATATTTATTCCGGTAATAGCTTATATCAAACTTAACATAAATTATATTCCATGTACTTATACTTATTTCGTTTATCTATCTTCATAATTATTTCATATAACCATTCGTCATCTGATACATATTACCTGAATATCAATTGTTCAACAGATGTCATAGCGTCTCCCATCCATGGTCATATTTATCTTTGACATGATGCCATAGTGTCTTTCAACTATGGTCTTACTCATTTTCTGTCATGTTGCCATGGTGCCTTTCAACCATGGTATTACACATTTCATATCAAGTTGCCATGGTATCTTTCAACCATGGTCTTACACATTTCATATCAGGTTGCCATGGTATCTTTCAACCATGGTCTTACACATTTCATATCAGGTTGCCATGGTGTCTTTCAACCATGGTCTTACACATTTCATATCAGGTTGCCATGGTATCTTTCAACCATGGTCTTACACATTTCATATCAGGCTGCCATGGTATCTTTCAACCATGGTCTTACACATTTCATTTCAGAGAGCACACTCCCGCGAACCTCATCCTTACAGTGGGATTTTCAACCATGGTCTTACACATTTCATATCAAGTTGCCATGGTATCTTTCAACCATGGTCTTACACATTTCATATCAGGCTGCCATGGTATCTTTCAACCATGGTCTTACACATTTCATTTCAGATAGCACACTCCCGCGAACCTCATCCTTACAGGTGGGATTACCAGTCCAGGCTAAATCCCCTGTAATATAAACTCATAGAGTATTGTCGGGATTACCAGTCCAGGCTAAATCCCCTGCAACGACAATTACTCTAATGAGCTTGGATCTGAATTACCAGTTCAGGCTAAATTCAGACCCTAATTTGGATTTACCCGTCCGGGCTAAATCCATTTTACACATATTCTTCGGGAGGGCTATATCAGGATAGGATCACCCGTCCGGGTTAGATCCTTTTTACCGTCAATTCCTTTTCAGAGATCCATCGAATTTTCCTTTCATTCAACCGGGATTTATTTTCAATTTATATCGAGTATTATCAATATTTCATCAAATATCATGAATTGAACATTCAAATCATATTTTCATCACATAACCACATATTTCAAGTATTTAAAATAAAATTCAAGTTACACCAACTTACTTCATTGCTTGTTTGTGTTTATAATTTCATTAATCCGATATCTTTTCTTTTCCACGATCAAGTCTCATATTTGAGTCGTCCGGATCTTTATAAATAAATTTGATCATCATTTTCATTCATTTCATATTCTAATGCATTTAATTAATGCTCTAGACAAAATTACCATTTTGCCCCTAAACTTTTAATTAATGACGATTTCATCCTTAGGGTCAGGAAAATAAAATTCTTGCAATTTAATCCTTATTTTCAGCTATTATTCTCATACATATTGATAACAGTCCATGAATTCTATAAAATATCATAATTTTCCATAATTTCAACACTTTTCAATTTAATCCCTAAAACATGTTTTCCCCCTATCTTGAACTAAATTAATAATTTTATTCAATTTTGTAATTTAAATAATAAAATAATCCATTTCATGCAATTTGGTCATTTTTGACATTTTTACAAAGTTACCCATAAAGTTTTACTTTTATTCAATTTAGTCCATAAGCCTAAAATATGCAAATTAGCCATGCTAAATGAATATTCATATATGTTTTCCTCCTCCTCCTCTCCATTCCACATCCTTAATGTATATAACACACTTGTAAGTAACATTATCTATATATATATTTTTATTTACTTTTATTAATATTCAAGCTGTCCATATGTGTCATAGTCACTAAATTATTTATATCTGGAGATATAGAGCTCCAAATTAAGATAAAAAAAATTTCCCTGAAACTAGACTCATATATATTATTTCCATAAAATTTTCAAAATTTTTGGTTCAGCCAATAAGTACAGTTTATTCTTTAAAGTTACCCATGTTCTGTTGTGTGACAGTTCTGACCCTTCTTTACTAAAAATTAATTATCTCCTCGTACATAATTTGAATGGTATTCACGTTTATTTCTATTTAAAATAGACTCATTCAAGATTATAAACATATAAATTTAAGCCCCTAATTATTTCTATCCAATTTTTTATGATTTTCCAAAGTCAGAATATGGGAACCCAAATTCATTCTGACCTTGTCTCACAAAATTCATTATATTTCATGATTTAAAAATCCATTACTTGCACCGTTTCTTCCATAAGAAACTAGACTCAATAAGATTTAATCTCCTACTTTATTCATCCTATAATTAGATTTATACAATTTTTGGCGATTTTTGAAAGTTAGACTACTGCTGCTGTCCATAACTGTTTTAGTGCAAGATATTAATTACCATGTTATAACACCCTTATTTTCTTTATCTACACCATTTCTCATCACTTTCTCTTATGTTCTCTTCACTAACATATCAAGAACATAGGACCTTATGTAAGAAAACTCTACTATAACATTATTTCCATGCTTTGTTAATAATAACAAACTTAAAAACATATTGAAATCTTGATGTACTTACCTTTTCTTATTGACTTTAATCTTTATCTTGATTTTTCTCTCTCCTCCAGCTTCTATTTCTTGAATCCAACTTGATATTCTTGCTCCCCATCATCTCCTTGCTATCTTTCTCTCTTGATGGCTATGGAAATTCTTTCAATTTTTAGGTGAAAATAATGAATTTTTGGAGGAAGGACTAAATTGTAAGAAAAGGAAAACTTTCTTTCTTCTTCTTCTTCTCACGTTAGTTGCATGAGAATGGTGATCATCCTCCCCTTTCTTTCCTTACATATATATATTAAATAAAATAATAAAATATCATTTAAAAATCAATTTAAAGTATTAATAAACTAATATTTATTTATTTAGTTTATCTAAAATATCTCCAACATCATCATTGTCTCTAGATTTCTCTCTCTTCCAATTGACCATTTTGCCCTTTGTGATCTTTTAAAATTCCAATCTTGAGTCATCACTTAATTTGGTAAAATTGTAATTTAGTCCCTCATAATTCTTCACCTATTCAATTTGGTCCTAATTCATCAATTTTCCTTGGTTTCTAGATCATTCCACCCTTAAAATATTTGCACTATTAGTCCTTCAACTTTTCATATTTACACTTTAATCCTTCAAATTTTGAGTATTTACTCTTGGGCCACAAAACTTTTCTCACTTTTACAATTTAATCCTTTCTTGAATCAATATGTCATAATATATTCCCAATATTGACATAACTCAAAATTTTCCTTTTTGTCACTTTATTTCCTTATTTTACTATATCACGGATAATATTTTACTATAAAAATTTTCGGGGTATTACAATGGCCGTGTGTGCAAGTCAGAAAGTTACACAGGGTCGGACACGACCTCTAACATAGGCGTGTCTCAGGGTCACACGGGCATGTGAGCCTTGCACCTTGGAAAATTTTTAAAAAGTCACAAAAAATTCTTAGAGGTCTCAATTAAGTCCCAACTCGATTATAATGTTCGTATTGGGCCTCGAGGGCCCAATCAAGGGACGTTATTAATGATCTCGGTAAATGAATAGTAACTTGCATAAATTATCTAAGTAATGTTCTGAAAAATCTTGGTAACGTTCCGTAACCCAGTTCCGGCGACGAATATGAGTATAGGGGTGTTACAATAGAGGATCACCTATAACTCAACCGTTAGAACTGAACCTATCCTAATAAATCATTAAAATCCTACTAAATAGTTACCATGCGAATAACGTAAAATGCCATCTACAGCTGACCAATTTTCTCTCTTTGTTGTAGCTCCATCCGAGTTAATTTTTACCTAACCATGGTTAGGTGCCTTCTATTTGATGGCAGTAGTTCTTGATGATTCTTCTTTCGACTCTGCTGCTGCATTGCTTGTATGAATAGTGAGTGTTTCAACTTGTCCAACTATCATTTCAAAGCTACCGTATTTCCCCTGAAATATTACTACATTCATGTGCTTCCAAATAAACTAGCAAGTAACTACAAAAAAATCACCATTTAATCGCGATGTTGCAATCTCGCAATGTGTGGATGAGAGTTCCTTGGCAATTCCCACATAGAATACAACTGCTATTGTTTGTCAATCTTCTTCAGACTCTTTCGTGATTTGTTAACAATCTTTTCTTCAACATCAACCGTTTAAAAAATTCTTTATTCTAGGAGGCAGAAATTTCTTCCAAATTACTCTCGAGATATTGTTATGAGTAGTAGGGTCAATTTGAATCTGACTTTTATAAGCCTCCTTAACTGGGAACTTACCCGAGTCATTATTCTTTCATAAGCAAGTATCATCTCCCAAAACCTCCACTGGTGAAGGGCAAGAGCTATATACTCAAAAATCTCCTAATCAAAGCATTGAGCTAGTACATTCCAATTCCAACCACCATTGGGGTCTGTCATAGCCGTAATTTTAGCCTCCATAGAAACGACCGTTGATTACCGTAAGTATCTGTGAAGAGATCCCTGTTTTGATATCCAGTTATCCGTGAGGAAATTAACTAACATCCCATTACCCATACTCCAAAAAGTATTTGACCGAAAGCTTTCCCACACCATATTGATTAATCGCCAAGTATACGAGCTATTAGTTCTGTATAAAGAAAGAGGGCAAATCTCAAGCATATTATATTTCTGCCACAGAATCTTAACCTATGACTTATCCAGGTTAGTAATAAGTTGAGAAGCCAATTTCATTAGAAAGGAATAGTTTTGGGAAATTATTTTTCTCAAATTTAATCATCCATACATCACTGGTTCACAACAATTCTCCCAGCTCACTAACGACATTTTCTTTTCTTCATTAGAAGACCCCCACACAAATCTTGTAACACCCCTATTTCCTTTCTCTACAATTTTTTTCATCACTTTCTCTTATTTTCCTTTACTAACATATCAAGAACATAAAACTTTATATAAGAAAACTCTACATTCACATCATTCCATTGCTTTTTTCAATAATATTACATTTAAAAATATATTGAAATCTTGATATTCTTACCTTGTTCTATTGATTTCAATCTCTAATTTAATTTTCTCTCTCCTCTAGCTTCTATTTCTTGAATCTAACTTGATATTCTAGCTCCCCATAGTCTCCTTGTCATCTTTCTCTCTTGATGGCTATGGAAATTCTTTTAATTTCTAAGTGAAAATGGTGGATTTTTTGTGAAAGGACCAAATTGTAGAGGAAATGAAGTTTCTTTCTTTCTTTTCTCTTCATACGTTGTGTGCATGGGAAAAAGATGATAGCTCTTCATCTTTCTTTCCTTATACATACTAAATAAAATAATAATAAAATAATAAAATATCATTTAAAAATCAAATAAAAATATTAATAAACTAATATTTAATTAATTAATTAATTAATCTAAAATATCTTCAACATCATCATTACCTTCTAAATTTCTATCTCCTTCTAATTGACCATTTTTCCATTTATGATCTTTTAAAATTTCATCATTGAGTCATCATTTAAATTTGGTAAAATTGCAATTTAGTCCATCATTATTCTTCACCTATTCAATTTGGTCCTAATTCATCCATTTTCCTTAGTTTCTATATCATTACACCCTTAAAATATTTACACTATTAGTCCTTCAACTTTTTTATATTTACACTTTAACCTCTCAATTTTTGAGTATTTACTCTTGTGCAACAAAACTTTTCTCACTTTTATAATTTAGTCCTTTATTGAATTAATATATCATAATATACTCCCCAATGTTGACATAACTCAAAATTTCCCTTTTTTTCACTTTATTTATTTATTTTATTATATCAAGGATAATATCTTACTGTAAAAATTTTCGTGCTCAGTTTTTTGACACACTTCCACAGTTTTCATTGTTGATTGCATAAGATAACTAGGAATAGTTTATAACACTGATTTCACTAAGGTGATTTTTCCAGCCATTGACAATAATCTAGTAGCAAATCCATTCAACTTGCTTTGGACTTCATCAATCAAGAATTGAAAAGTTCCCTTAGTCATTCTATTGTGCAATAATGGAACTCCCAAATATGTGCCTAAATCATTCACCAACTGGAAACCCACCTCCTTTCTTAGCATCTCTTAGTTCGATTATTGTCAATAACATCTTAACATGTTTAATTAGTTAACCTGCTAAACGAAAATACAACTATAACTTTCTAGTTTAAAAATCTTAACAGACGGACTTATGAAAAATTAACAATAACAATTTTAATATTTTGAATTAATTTCTCTTCATTGTAAATAAAATACTATGGTTAGAAAAAAACTGACCTGGAGGCTCAACCTTTAAGCCAACCCATTATATACATGTTACAACTAAGAACAAACACCTAAGCTTAAACAAATTCTAGCTTGATCCCTCTTCAACTCTTTACATACACCAATATATTTGGAAAAACATAACAAAAACTAAGTTCAAATGAACTTAGTGAGTTACTAAAATAACATACCGTCTAAGATTTTATAAATTAGAACTTCATGGGTCTAATCTCCTATTTAATATCACTTGCACAAGTCTAGTTCACACATCTTCTTGGTGTATTGTTGTCCTCCATTGCTTTAGCTTAACTTGAAAATTTTTTCACTTTCTATATTGTCACAATCCTCCATTTCTATCGCTTGTGCTATAGGCTACAATGCAGAATGATTTCGTTTACCTATTTGCATTAATTTTATACAAGATGGATTATTATCTCTTTTTCTAGCAGAACATATGCGAATTACTTTAACAATTATTACCATTGTGGATTAACGTACGATGGATTTATTCTAGAAAACTCATGTATAGAGATTCACACTTCGAGAATTTTGCATACGGATTTACACATAAAGTTTTATATACGCGGACTCGAGCTTGGTAAATATCTACTTGCAGACTATACATGCGAACCTTTATATGTTGAATCATAATCACAAATTCATATATGCGGGTTCTTACTTGTGAACTCATTCTTAAATGATAGTCATTGCCGGACTCTTGTTTGGCGGATGGTCACTGCAGACTCTTGATTTAAAGTTGTCCTTGGCGGACTCCTACTTGAAAAAAGATCCTGTAGGTTTTAGCTTGAGGAAAATAATTTATACGAACTCTCATAGCTTGAACATAAGGACAAGCCCATGCGATCTCTTGCTTGGATAATAGTCCATACCGACTCTTGTGAAAGATAGTCCCTTTGAACTCTTAAGCTTGAAACATGAATATAAGATCAGCAAATTGTCATAGCTTGAACCATAAAGATAAATCTAGCTGATCGTCATACATACAAATTCATATAGAAGATTCATGGATGCGAACTCATATATTGCAGACTCATACATGCGGATCCATAGACAAATATTTACATATAGATGCAGGTTCATATATGCGAACTATTCCACGGACTTTCGTATAGAGAAATTCCATGTATAACTTTGTCATAAAGCTTAGAGAATAAGTCTAGTGGACTGTCGTAACTCAAATCATGAGATAAGTTCAGCGGTCGCCTTATCTTGCGTGTGTCCATGGCCATGGGACTTGCATATATACATGGGGCTTTAAGCCTTAAACTCCGCAAAGTCTCATACTTGAAAGTTCCCATGTAGGGTTATCATAAATATGTGTGCATATATCTCCGTACAATCCAACTGAACCTTTGCAAAACCAATAACATGTGGCATAAGGTGCACAACATGACATTTCTTCAATGTCCATCCACCATTACATACCTCTACACTTCGCATATTATTCATTTAACGAATGACATATAACAAGCATTCAACTAAACATAATGATAATAACACAACATAGATCATACAAAACATATCACCTATCGGACTATTTCAATGATAACCTATTTAGTAATTACTTTACCAGTGATAGTTCATCAAAACAAAAAAACTTATATGCATCTGTAGATCATTACTTTGCATGCTTCAACTGTACGACAAACATCCCACAATAATTCAACTCCTTATCATCATCAAAACATGAAGTCAAACATACTACAACAACACCGTACTGATATACATAATACAAACACTAAGGATTTGAGTTTAAAAACTTACCAGCAAAATACCTGAAAGCTGATAGAGACTACATCTGCTTAATTTTCCCTTATTGTTTGAGCCTCCTCTTTCTCGGTTAGCTAACCATAACAACCACATCAGAAACAAAACGAAGGCATACATATGTAAGAAAACCATGATTCACTTGCATACAGAGAAACTTTAAAGGTTAACAATGACCTTAATCATCACAATACAAATTCAATGAATTAAACTGAGATCCTCAATTTTCTTCCATTTTCCTTAATCAAAAGATACAGAAGAGTTAAAAAGATTATCAATTTCACAAGCTAATACGTTAGTTTCTCCTCCCATGCAGACTACTTCTTAATTTTCCTCTATTTCAAAACAAACCAAAGAAGAAGATAAAAGAAAAAAATGAATGCAAAAATGAGAAGAGTGCTCCCAGAAGATTTTACTAGCCTCCTCCCCAAAATCTTAATCCTAGGATCCACCACTATAGAAATGAATTAAAATTTTAATAAAAATGACCAATATGCTATTTGAACTAATGTATAGGGATTAATTGCCCATTTTTAGTAGAGGAGACATGGTGTAATCTAACTTCTAGTATAATGGTCTCTATAATACTTTTACCTACATTATTGTTGTGTGTAAGTGTGGTTTCATTTTTCGTCTAATTGTGCATGTGAGTTCTTATTTGGCTAATATTTGCAGTGAAGAAGTTAAGTATTTTTAGTTAAGATTTGAATTTTTTTTTTAAATAATTGGAAGAACCATTATAAATGGGTTAACATTTAATACATCATTATTGATATAATATAAAGGAATATTGAAGACTTGAAAATAATTATAATTAATTTTATTTAAATATTAATTGTAATTTATTTTGTTTCTCTTTTGAGTTTTGAGTTTCCAGTTTCAAATTTTTGAGTTTTATATTTTGAATTTTAGGTTTCGAAAGTGATGTTTTTGTATTTATTTATGAAAAAGGGTTTATAGGACCAGTCGTTTGCATGAGGGGAACTGCCTTGTACTCATTTGTTACACATGAAATTGTGGCTGCTATTCAGTCTAGAGGAGACGGATAATGCCATATGATTTGGATTCCACCCATGGATGCAATCCATTTTAAATTGATGATATTTATTATCCTTTTAAGCAGGGCGTATCTAGGGGGTTGGAAAGGATCCCCTTCTTAAAATGAAGTATTTTTATTTAATTCCTTTAATATTTAATTTTAAAATTTTAAATTAATAAAAATAAATTATATTTTGATTCTCCTCAAAATGATAAATATTTGATTTAATCTTTTAAAAATTATAAAAATATAGGCTAATCAAATGGTGAAATTATATTTTTACTATCGTAAAAATTAAAATTTAGTTTCACTCTCCCTAAAAAAATTTCTGACTTCACCCCTTATTGATTACTCAATATGATTTGAATATATACTTTGGCAAAATTATCATTAAATACAATCTTATCCTAAATTAAAGTGTTTTAAAATTGATTCAATTACACTAGACATCCTTAAATTATGACTCTTGTTCTAAATTGATCTTAAAAGTTCAAAACATTCTAATTACATCCTAAACTATCAATATTATATCAATCAGATCCTTCTGTTATTGAAACCGTTAATTTAACCATTAAATGAGATACAAATTCTTATGTGACATAATTGAAAATAAATGTTTTAAAGAAAAGTAAAATTTTGCTACATAACTTTTAAAATTAAAAACTAAATATAAAATAAAACCGAAGAAAAAGAGAGTGAGCAATTGCTTCTATAAAATCTTTGAAAACCTCAAAAATAAGATTTTTACAATATTCATTTTTTAAAAATTTTCATTTTAAATTATGCCACATAAGAGGTAATAGCTCATTTAACACTTAAACTAACAATTTTAATAATAATAGAATATTATTGATATAACATTGATAATTTTAAGATATAATTAAAATATTTTCAAATTTAAGAATTAATTTAAAATGAATGTGTATTTAGTGCAATTTACTCCTTTAACAATTTTATTAATTTAGAAAAAATCCATGTGACACCGACTATTTAAGAGAATGGGGGCAATATAAAATTTCAAACCTTAGTTAGTTGTGGTAGGGATGATATAAGGTCACCCTCATGATTCACTCACACCCTCCATTTTCTTTCAAATGATTTTTTAGATACCATTTACTTGCATGATGTCTACTGATGGAGACCACCAAACCCTCCTTTCAAATCAGTAGTGAATCTCAACCGTTGTTTTGTCAAAAATCAATTTAACGACTTTTCTTTTTAAACAATATTTCTTATAGATTTTGTAGAGTTTCAGGAAATTATATCTATACGTTAGAATATTTTTAAAATAAAATCAATATAAAACAGAAATAAATTAAAAATTAAAACATTCCATGTTAAAATCAACCCATGTATAATAATAACACATATGAAACTGAAGATCCACACATAATAAATATTTATGGTAAGATTTAAGTTTAAATACTCATTAACAATATTTAAAAAATGATTTAAGTGATTTTTTATATTTCTATTTTTCTAATTAATATTTGTATAGTATTTAGAAATTTAGTGATTTCAATATTAATTAATATGTTAATTTCTCTTAAAATGAGATATTAATCTGCATATCAATTTCGAAAATTCAAGTATTTAAGTTCGTCAACCGATTAATAATTATCACACACTTTAATCATCAGTTGGGTAGAAACTAATAGAAGAAAATTACTTGCCTTCCAATTTGGATTAGAAAATAAAATATCATAGTTGTTGGCTTCTATTTTTTAAAATTTTAATTTATTAGTAAAAATAAATCTTTGTTATAAAAGAGAATAAAAAAATAAAGCAATAGAGGATGTACTTTATTGATCAAAGGGATAATTACAATGTTTCATCAGAGTCTCTATATTTATAGGTATAAGAAGTATAAAAGAAGTAGAGATCTAATTCTAATAACTATTAGAATTTAAAGTACATTAAAACTTTATCTTAATCATGATGGACATTCATTTAATAAGATATTCATAATAATATTCTATTTTTTGGCATCATTTTTATCGAATAATTATTAAGAACAAATATAAAACATTTTTTTTTCTAAATTTTGAATATATAAAACATTTAAATCTTCAAAATTTAGACATGAAATAGCATAATTGTGCGTGTGGAATTTTTAGATTTTTAAATTTTATATATAAATTATCATGTATTTTAGATTTGGTGTTTACATTGTATAACATTCATCCCCTTGACTAAATAATAATAATCAAAGATTCAATTGGATCATTTTTAACTTGATGCTCATCAAAGTACGGAGTTGTAGAAAACTTCTACCATTGTCGATTTGTATCAAGTGCTACCTAAGACAAATAAGTCAAGTATTTATCTTCTTCTTGATAGAATTATTCGTCTTGTGCTAACTCTTCCCGTGTCTACTGTAACAACCGAACGAACATTTTCAGCCATGAAAATTGTGAAGACAAGGCTTCACAACAGATGGAGTATGATTTTCTTTCAACTTACTTAGTGGCGTACATCAAAAAAGAGATAGCTCGAGATTTTTCAACAGATTCCGTCATTGATGAGTTCAATCTTATGAAAAAGCAGAGAGTGCAATTTAAGATACCTAGCATTGAGAAATAAGATTAAGACCAAAATTTTTAATTTAATTTTTGGAATTATAATGATATTTATGCGAATTTTAGTATAGTATTAGTTTTTTTTTTGCATATTGGGAAGAAATATTTAATTTTATATAGTGTGATTTTTTTTTTACAGTTAAATCATTCATGCTTTTCAGAAAATATATTAAATTGATTTATTTTATAAGAAAAAAAAGTATCAGAGAATAATTGACACTTTTTTATGTTCAAAAAAAAAAAAGTAGTTCAGATTTAAAAGTTCTCATCCCCTTAGAGTAAAATCTTGGATCCATCCTCAATGTAATGAATTTAGGCTCTGTTTGTTTCAATGTAAAAGTTTTTACGGAAAATATTTTTAGCTTTTTTTTATGTTTTTGTTTCATGTAAAATGTTTTTACCCCTTCATTTCCGTAAAATGTCTTACCAATTTTTTTTCCATATGACATTTTCCAGACTGATAAGACTTTGTTCACTGTAACACCTTCATGCCCAACCTAAACATCGGGTTAAAGTATTGGGATGTTACATTCGGGTTAAAGTACTGGGATGTTACATTCTATACTACATTCTTCACTTATCAAATATTTTTTTATAAACTTTTATAACTTTTCAATTTAGCTATTTTTTGTCATAAAAGTTCAATATTCAGTAATTAATTATATTAAATCAATTTTCTTTCTTATTACACTTTAATCACATAATTTATCTCAATATCTTGTTTCAGATATGAAAATTCTATGTATTTCACTTCTATTATTCCATCCACACATTGTTTCAACTTTAACAATTTAGTCATTGTCATCATAAAAATTCCATATTTTTCCACAATTTCACTTTTACAATACTTTATGCATATTTTATCATCTCATAACACATTCATTAAAGTTTTATCATAATTTCTTATTCACATATTAAATTGGTTCGCACTTAAACTTTTGTACAATTTTCAATTTAGTCCCTATTGCCATGTAACTTATTTTTCACCATATAAGCACTTTAATCAAATAATTCATTATAATATCCTATTTCACATAAAAAAAATTCATGCATATTGTTGAAACCATTTTTATTTTGAAAAACAGAGGTTGACTTTAAAACGAAAATGAAGTCGCCATCAATCCTTTTTGTTTAGGTGTGATCGGGTCACCTTGTGATCGATCATTTTAATAAAGCATTTCGGTTTATTAAAACAACATTTTTGGTCTACGAAAAACTAGAAAACGGATTCAGGAGTCGGTTATGCCCGAGGAAGGATTAGCACCCTCGCAACGCCCAAAATTGGTACTGTATTGATCAATTAACGTCCTAATGTTGAAAATTTGAAAAAGATTTTAAAATACAATTCCTTTAAAATGTTTGGATAACTTGAATTGGATATTGAGATTCTCTCGCTTAGAAGGAATAAAATATCATATCCAGCACGATAGGACACAACATTTCAAACCCTCGATACAATCTCATCTTATAATTTCCAAAACTCATGCATTTGAAATTTCAAAAGGATATTTGGCTATCTGGTCAAACGGTAAGTCGAAACCCAGCACGATTGGGCATGATTTCTCGAATTTCCAAACACAACATATTGCCTCATTTTAATTTAAGAGAACATGGACAAATTTCAAAAGGATATTCAGTTATTTCGTTGAACGAAAAATTGAAACCCAGCACGATTGGGCACGATTTCTTGAATTTCCAAACACGAAATATTTTCTTATTTTTTAGAAATCCTTATCCCGGGATACAAAATGTCATATCCAGTGAGTTAGGACACAACACCTCGAATTCCTGAGAATAAGCTTTTATTTGAAACTTATATGTTTTGATTGAAAAAGGAAACCCGATTACTTAGATTCAACGAGAAAAATTGGAACCCAGTAAGTTAGGGCACAATCTTCTCGAAGATGTCAAATACCGAGTACTGCCTTATTTTGAAAACTTTTGAATAAAATGATTTTACAACTTAAATGCTATTAAAACACGACCCTTTAAGCGAATAAAATGCGATGGAATAATAATGTACAACGCAAAGTAATAATTCATAAACAAAATGTTATAATAATAAATCACAAATAACAAATAAATACAAAGTAAGAAAATCTAAAATAAAATATAAAACAATTCTAAGCAAATAATATATAAAAAGGATTTAAAATGGATGTTATAAAAGCGATCTAAAGTATATAAAATAATTAAAAAAAATAGTATCCATTCAAGATAAAATAACGTATAAAACTCTTTAAAAATTTTATGTAAACAATTCAAAATATATAATGTGTAAAAAAGTTTGAAACACATAATATATGAAAATATTAAAGTAAATAATGTATAAAATTGAAATGAGCGTTATATAAAAAAGTTAAAATAGATAATAACAAAAAAATGTAAAATAAATAAATAAATAGAATGATAATAAAAAGAGTAAAAAACATATATAAGAAAAAAAGTAATAATGAAAATAATATTAGTATATAAATAGAAATAAAAATATAATAAATAGAAATATAATAATAGTAGAAATATAAATAGATAAATAAAAATTAGATAAATAATAATATTAGAATAACAAAATAAATATAAATAGAAACATAAGAATAATAGGAATAATATATTAAGTTAGTTAATTTAATAATAAAATAGCGAAAATAAAAAAGGATTAAATCGAACCTTAAAGCAAAATTCTGGGGCAAATCAGAAATAAATAAAAGAAAATGGACCAATTTGAACGTGCAAATAACAAGGAGGGACCAAAAGGAAAATAATCCCCACCCTCCAAAACACACAGCTTCAAGGAAGACCAAAATGTAGTCAAAACAAATTTTAAGGCAAAAATTAAGAATAATGAAAACTTAATTCCAAAACAAATAAAACAGAAGGGCTAAAAGCAATCGGACGAATTTAGAAAAACAAAGAAATTGAAATGAAATGGACAAAATTCCCAGGTAATTGAAAGAGAAAATAAAATAATTCAATTCCAATAGAAATAGGAAAAGAGAGAACAATCCAATTCCAAATTGAAGTAGGAATACCAAAAGTCCTCCAAAAGTAATTCGTTTTTCTTTTAAAGAACAAAATACCCCTATTTATATATGGAGAAAGGATTGTATGAAACAGTAACGCTGCGTCATCTGTATCCCTTTCCAATAGTTTTATGCCACATCAGTTTTTTATCTTGAATTTCAGGATTTTATCCTGAATTTTAGTATTTTAATTTGTATTTGATTTTTTTCAGGATAAAATCCTGAAATTCAGGATAAGAGTACTGATGTGGCATAAAACTATTGGAAAGGGATACAGATGACGTGGCGTCACTGTTTCATACAATCCTTTTCCTTTATATACGTGGGGTTTACTAAAAATAGCCTAACTAATTTAATAATAAAATAAAAATAATATCTTTCAATTTTTAGCCTTTTACCGAGTCAACAAAATTTGATAACCCCTTGGCTTTCTCTATCTTTTTGATTTGGCCACAATTTAATGATTGTCTTTCAATTTGGCCATTTTTAGCTTGTTTTCGACCGATTGCATCATTTGGCTTCGGTTATTATTTTTTCGGGCCCAGGACAAAATTGGCCTATTAAACATATCACTTCTCTTGTTTCAATTATAAATTTCACAAAGTTTACAATTTTATCCTTAACATCACTTTGTAATCAATTAACTACTTCATTTAAACTCTATCATAAATTTCAAATGTATGTTTGTTTCATTGAAAACAACTTTTATGAAAAATTTTAAAGAAATCTATTAGACAAAATAAAATATTTTACATAAATTCAACTAAACATCAAAAAAAATATTAATTTTTCCAGAAATCATTTTTCGAAAGCTATTTTCAGTAAAACAAATGGAACCCTGAGTTTGAGAAATTTTCTAAGAAATAGTAATGAATCAGAAAAGGTAACTGGAAACGATAACAGATTCATTCTTCCTGCTGAATAAGGTTAGAAGGTGTTCTTTGTATAATAGTGTTTAACTAACAAAACAAAGTAACTACTTTCTTAACAGCTAAATACTTTCTACAGTTTGGATGAAGCCGAATTTTAAATAAAATAATTTTATTTATGAATATATAAATATTAATAAAAAAATTATATATTTATTAAGCAAAGGCTTAATTGATTATTTATTAAGAATTTAATTGATTTTTAATTATTTTATGATTTTTTTTGGGAAAAATAAAACCATTGGCAAAAACAAATTTCTTTTTATTTTGGTTTTTCTAACAACAATTATGAGAAAAAAAAAAAAAGAACCGTCTATATGTTGTTTAAGTCAGAAAACACAAACACTAATGGTCCTACCAAGAGTTAGAATGTAAACAAAGAAAAAAGAAAAAAGGGAATTATCATGTGATGTTGGAATTTAATTTTCAGCTATTAATTATCTTTGACATCTTTTTTCCCATCATTCCCTAAGAGTGAAGTGTAGTTAATTGATTTTGTTTTCAACTGTGGCTTCCCACCTCAAATCAATATTTGTAAGTCGGTGGAGGTTTTGTTTTCCATGTTTTAAACTAAAATTTAAAAATAGTTTAATAAAACCATGATATGCTTATTTTATTTGAATTAATCATCATAATTCAATTCCAATGGACGGTGATAAATGTCAAAGGGAGGCTGATTGCAAAATGCTAAAAGAATCTAATTTTGCTTCGCTCCTCATACCTTTTAAAATTTTTAAATTTTGATTCTTCTATTTTTTATTCTAACAATTTAGTCCTTTTTTTTTGTTTGATTTAAAAATTAAAATCCAACTAATAACATTATTTATAGAGTGGTGTAGACAATTTAATAAGTTTTATTTGATATATTGATAGTGTATAAGTTCATACATTGTAAGTGACTTGTAGTATGTTTAAGGTAGTCAGTACTGCACCTATGGACACACCATTTTTTCGGCCATTTCAATCGATGCACACTATTCCTATAATAAATCGGTGCAATTAACTTTCTTTTTCGCACCGATTAAAATTTCAGTTTGCATCAATCATACCATCTATTCCGCTCAATTCCCATCTCATCGGCCTGAACATTATATGCAAGTTGGTGCATGAATAATATTAAAAATATACTTTTTTCTAATTTTTTACAATTATGGTAATAAATAATAAATAAAAAAAACTTTTACCAAAGGTTGTTGTATGAATATTTTATATTTAAAATTTATTTAAAAGTTTACAATTTAAACATCCACGTCACATAGCCGTTCATTTTCGTCACTCCTATTGAAATATAACATCACATTCTTTTTTATTTTTATTTTATTTTCCATGTAATTAAAATAAAACCAACGTCATTGTAATTCATTGAAAAAGATTATGATTTGAGCCCCAAACTAATTTTAATTTAATTTAAATGAGGCAACCCTAAAAAATTTGGGACATTTGTATTTTAGTCACCCAAATGCAATTTACTAACATCGAGAAGCAAATCAATGAAAGCACCAAGGATATATCCATGGCTGCTTTCACTAGTAGCTTTCAAATACCACCCAAAATGCTCTTCAAGGCTTCCCCAGTATTTTAATCCCTGAGCTTCCACCATTGCTTCCATGGAGTCTCTAAAACCAACAAAAGGATCCCATGAATCCATTCACAAAATGGTTTTCTCTTTGTATGGTGACTTGGTTTCAGATTCGGTCCCTAACTTGGATTCACGGGCTCGTAAAACAACCTCTCGAATATTAATCTTACCCCTGGAATGATTGTCTCAACTGAGTCGACACCACCACCCCTGGTTCCTGAGTCTTGACTCGTCTGAGGCTGTTGAGAAACTTAGTGACTCAGATGAGTTGGAGAACCATGACTCGAGCGTTTGAAATTTTAACAAGAATGATCGAAATGAATGAATTATATAATATGTGTGCTTAAATTATATTTTTTTTATTTTATTTTGGTTGCTTAAAATGATTTTTTTTAATAATTGAGTGACTATCCCGGTAGTTTACCCAATTTGTATGCACCAATTCCGGTAGAAAAACATGTGCCACCGGTGCGGTACTAACTACCTTAACTGGAATTAGAGCATACCAGTACTAGTCCATGTCAGTGTATCATTTCGAATTTATCTATATTTTTAGAAAATATTTAATATATGTATATAAAAATATTTACAAACATCAAATGAATGGTATTAAATAAATTTCAAATATAAAATGTTGGTGCATCAATTTTTACATAATATTTTGGTAAAAGTTATTTATTTATTTATTACCATAATTGTAAAAAATTCAAAATTTTAATATTATTCATGCACCAACAAGTGCATAATGTTCCTGCTGATATGATAGGAATTGGGCAGAATAGACCAATGCAACAAGTACAGATTGAAATTTTAATTGACGCAGAAAAATTAGTTAGTTGCATCAATTTATTATTGGAATGGTACCAATACAATCGAAATCAGTGCGAAACTGACTAAATTGAGTATGCTACCTATCACAAAATAAAATAAGTATATTAAATTTTAATGATTTTTAAAATTATTCAATAATTTATTGTGTTTTAATATGGTTCATTGATGATATACGAACAGTGCCCTAAATGCATATCCTAATTTAACGAAGGTTCATTAGCAGTACTATTGATTGGACTTTAATTTTTAATCAGATAAGTGCAATGATTAAATTCTTAGAATTAAAAGTATTGGGATTAATTTTCAAAAGTTGGAAGAGTATAAGGATTGAGCATAAATTAAACAAAAAATTGAGGGCAATAGACCATTATTTTCTTTTTAGAAAAGGAAAACCGGAGTCAGTGCTTGAACCACACAATAGGAGCATTTTTCACTTTGGATGCCTTTTATTCTATTTCAAAAAAGAACCTGTAAAGTAGGAGAATAAAATTAAAGGGTATAATGGCTACTGTGATTTCTTCTGGTGCTACAACCGGTGAGGCTGAGGACGGTGGTTCGCTAGAAGATTGCTCTACCAAAAAAGTTTGAAACAAGGATCAACGAACAAAGTTGAATATGTCGATTACGAAGAATTTGACTCAAACGCCAATATTGACCTGGAAAAACAAACTAGTAGGAGGTTAATCGGTATCAGAAAGACCGAATGAGACTCAAGAGATGGAACTGGGTCATGATCTGGAGTTTGTAGAAGGGGATATTAAGAAATCGACCATTACCAGAATCTCATCTATTGATTTCTCAGAAAGGGTCAACTAGTTGCTTATTAAGGACACGACCTTGACAGTCGTTGTCAAGCTCTTAGGCCGAAATATTGTTGTAAAACCTTTTTCAACTCTTCCTTAACCTTTAATTCAAACTGACTTAAGGTGTTGGACCCCGATCTATCCATTTCATATTGAATCTCCGCAAGTTTCTTCATCAAAAGCCTCTTGCGGGTGCCAATATTGACGTAGATAGATTTACTCTACCCCTTAATATTCAAAGTAAACTGTTGGATAGCCTCTGTCATATTACCCTTGAAAACCCAATTTTCCTTGACAAAATTTGAAAAGTTAGGATGTTCAACCCAACCAGACAGGAAACTGAAAGGCCATCCCCTAGGTAAGTCGACCTTTGAATTGAGAGAAAGAAGCAGTGATCTGTGATCAGATTTGAGCCTAGGAAGATGGAAGATTGAGCAACTAGGAAAAACTCTAATCCAAGTTTCATTTTCGATCGCTCTATCTAGCCTCTCAAATATTCCTCATCGATGCCAAGTGAAAGGTGGTCCCTTAAAACCTAAATCCTGCAAATTATTCACATCGAGAAAGTCTCCAAAAGGAGAACATCCAATTCCATCTCTTTTAACTCCTCTTTTATCTTTGATGAAAGTAAAGCATTAAAATCACTAATAGCAGCCCAAGGAACCCCTCTAGGCGGTATAACCGTATTAAAACCCTCCCAATGTTTTCTCTTTTTTGTTTGT
This sequence comes from Gossypium hirsutum, assembly GCF_007990345.1. Classification (NCBI taxonomy): domain Eukaryota; kingdom Viridiplantae; phylum Streptophyta; class Magnoliopsida; order Malvales; family Malvaceae; genus Gossypium; species Gossypium hirsutum. Next base: position 5,466,271 of record NC_053433.1, read on the forward strand.
CAAGACTTCCATAAACAAAAACAACAATAACAACCTAGGTTTGACCCCTCTTTAAAATCCAAACAACAATAAATTAGAGGTGGTTACAAATTACCTCAACTGAAATATTATCCTTCCAGCCAAGCCAGATACCCCTTGAAAAACCAATACCCTCTACTCTATGTGAATTCTGAAAACCCAAACTGGCAATGATCTTATCTACTTTGTAACCACTTACTCTTGTCTGTATTCTCGAAAAATACAGTGAAAATTTTTATTTGACATCCATGACAATTCCCAAAAAACACAGATAAATCTATAAAAAATAATTAAAAGAAATAAAAAACCAATCTTACTGTTTGGGAGCCAGGACATCCTCCTCCTGCTTTTTATTAGCTGCTGAAGACTCTTTGTCAACCTCCTTGTTAAATTGAGCACTAATTAGCTAAATCATAAAGCTCATCGAGTTTGTCAAGGATACCCGAGCGATTCCAGTTTGCTTAAAACGGTCCCTACTATCTTTGATAGTTCAATTAAGCTTTCGGCCAATGCGAATAGACTTTTATACCCACGGTTTTTAAAAGTAACACTAAATTTTTTTTATGTATAATTACAATTGAATCAAAATTAACATTACAAATTATACCTTGAATCAAAATTTATATATAATTTTAAAATTAATTGCTAATTTTTTTTTAATTTAGTTTTCTCGTAGAATTAAAATCTAAGCTTTTCTTCTAATATTATTCCTTCATAATCTGATGGCAAAAAGGAAATAATCTTCCATAAAAGAAAGCTCATAATAATAGGTCTTTAGTATAATTTATAGCGAAATATCTTTTAACATTTTTCTGTACATTATTATGAATTAAATGTATTCTCATTTTTTTTAGGTAAAAGTATTATAGATGTCTCTATATAAAGAGTTAAATTATATTTTGTCTCGTTTATTTAAAAATTAAGTAAATTAGTTATTGTAAGTTAGATTAAATAGTAAATTTATTTTTTTTGTTAAAGATTTTATCTATTTCTACTATTAAAAACTAACGTAACTGACATAATAACTAGACAAATACATGTGTTATATTATGTGTACCTCATTATGTCATACAGTGACTAACTTTTAATAGTAAAAATGGATAAAACTTTTAACAGAATGACCAGTTTACTTTTTAATCTAACGGATAATAATTAATTTATTTTTTTAATAAAAAAATAAAATCTAAACTAATTCTTGATAAAAGAACCTCCATGATTTTTGTTTACCACAATTTTCTTTTTCTGGTAAGATTATTACGCACATATTCCTTCATTAGGCTATACTTAACTGAAAAAAATATTACAATCAATATCAACTTACATGAGATGAAAAATATATATTGATTTCTTTACTTTAGTTTTTTTAATCCTTTTAAATTATTAATTTCTAAGGTTACATGTGTTGACATAATTTTATGTATTTAATTTTGTAGTTATTTTTTAAAAGATATATTTTTACTTATTATAATTAACATAAAATTATATTAATTGTTCAAACTGTTAAACATAATTAGAATATATATATTAATTAATTTGACAATTCAAATTAATATAATAATAAATTTTCAAATAATAATTAAATTATTTCATCATATTCAATATAATATAAAATTTCACTTGATATAATTAATACATAGTGATATTATTCAATAAAATAATTAATTAATATATATCAATTATTTTGAAAATTCGCCTTAATAAAAAATTTATAATCATTATTAAACCATTTGTAAAAACTAGACCAAACTCTTCACTGTTAATTTTTTTTAATAGTCAATAAATTGACCATTACCAATATACAATTAAAATAATTATATTATATTATATTATATTATATATATGTATTATTTATAATATTTTATATATGTAATATAAAGCTAATTATTTTATAAATAATTAAAATTTTCTATTCAAAATAAACTAATATATTTTTTCTTTTTACATTTTTTGGTTAATGGAAACCTAATATTTTAAATATAAAGTAATTTAATATAAAAATTTTAATTTTATGTATTATATAAATTTTTTTAATAATTTTTTTAATGGAATCAGAAATCTTATTTATAAGTATCATAAATTTTTTAGTTAAGTAGATTTATTTAAATAGATATTTTAGTAAAAAGAACCTAATTTAAAAACGTGATAAATTTTATATATAAGTTAAAAGAATAAATTCAATAATATAATGAAGAATAAATGTTCTACTAATAAATTTAAAAAAATTCCAAACTCATATTTTTATATATTATAAATTATACATAACTATGGAGGATGGTAGGTTTATTGGTCCTAAAATTGAATAAATTACACTATTTATTATGTTCCCCGATAAGAGTTTTTAATCAAAGAACATTATTATTTATTTAAAATGTCAAAATAATTTTATCTTCTTTTATGTTGAAATCTTAACATATAGGTTTGAAGTAGATTTATTTGGATGAGTTAGTTTAAATTGAATTAATTATTTAATTTAATATTTATAATAATTAATTCAAAAATAAGGTTAAAATTCAATTAAAATTTGCCACGTGTTATGTTTTAGTGTTAAATTTTGTATGGGTTGATATTTGATACAATAACATGTTTTAATTGTATAAGTGAGTTTCAAATATTCTCATATGTCTTTTTTTTAAACTTTTTTAATTGTTATTTTTTTATCATGCCTAAATGAACATATGTCACTCTTAAATGAACATATATCACTCTTAGAACGCTATTAGTGAAGTCTAAGAAAATAGTTGATCATTTGATCAATCTTCTTCAAGTGTTTGAGTGGTTGCGTTAATGTCAATTGAAGATGAATCCTTTGAAGTGTGCTTTTGTTGTAACACCTTATATCAGTTTGGTCATCGAACCTGAGCTATGGAACGCCACATTAGCCACCTAAGTGACTCCCCATTAAATCCCAACCTAACCTCCAACACGCCACAAATTAAAATACAAAATATGCTTAAGTTACAAACATGCAGCGGATTGTCGTATAAGTACATTCATTAATACACTTTGATTAAATTTTATTCAGGTGGTATTCTAGTTTAAGTAAACAATATACACATCTCAACATCAAGGTTCACTCCTAGTGTAGCTCGCACATTCTAAGTATTAGTAGTGCAAGACTCATTAAGCAGGGTAAGTTTCATGAACTACCCCTACATTTTTAGAGACTGCGAACTCAATCCGCAGGGTTTCTCTTGTTCTACATATCAAAATTTATTGAAGGTTTGCGGATAACAGTTCGCCAATCGTTTAGGGTTTGCACTTTGTATAGTTCAACAACATTGTCACTTCGCAACAACTTTGGCAAACTCTATATAAGTTTGTCAATTTTGAATATTCCATGCTATTGCTTATGGCAAACACTAAGATAGAAATTAATTACTTAAGTATGAAATTTGTAAATTAAGAAAACATCAATCAGACTTGGACTTTTTTCATATATTTAAAATTTAGATATGTTTATATGGTATTATCGGTTCGCCAATAAAAACATAAAGAAAAACATAAGAAAACATAAAAATAACTATGTCCTAGAACAATAGGCAAAGTCAACAAAAATATATCTCTAAGCACAAACAGAATCCCACATTGCCTATATGTCCAGAGTTCGCTTGTTCTACCTTTCCAGTGGTTATGCTTCACTTGGATCACTCGCCTCGTTGCTACTCATCGTGCTATCTAACTATCTATAGTGTTTAGAAAGGAATGTGCGAGCTCTTGCAAACTCAGTGAATATACAAGAAAGAAAAACAACATATCACGCACAAAACATAAGTTAAGCAAAAGCTTTGGCAAAGTTACTGAATTGTGAATTGGGTTCGCCATACTTATGTGAAGTCTAGTTCACAGTTACTAACTATCAGTTAGCTTAAAAAAATAAAACATAATATTTTGAAAAACACATTTTTATCATGTTCTTTCCTGTTGGATAAGTAGATCTCCTTATAACTCATCATTTTGACTGAAAGAGTCTTAACATGTCCCATAAGTGTAGCATAAAGCTAAGCACTCTCCAAACACACCAACATGTCCCATTGAATAGAGCTTAGCTTGACATTCCCTTATCTTTTTGAGCTGTCCCAAGGTCTCTTACTCAAAACAAAAAACATAAAGGTGAGAGTCACAATCCTATGTCATGCCATTATATCCAACGATTTCAAAAGATTATAGTGTAAAATCATTTACTTAAACATAGAGCTCGCAGTTTATGAGGAGCTCGCAAAACACTATTCATAATTAACTCACAATAAAGAGCTTGTATATCACTATTCATAAAAACACATATTTAAACACAATCACAAAATAAATTTTAGAGAACACTTACTCTCAGAACTTAGGATAAAACACTAAGCTCCTGATTAACTTTATGGTTCATACATACAAGTGGCGATCATGAACATTCACCAATTTGCTGAAAGCTTTTAAACAAGCTTTGTTTTTCCTGTATTTTTTCTTGAAGATGGTTTTGTCAGGTTTGTAATTTCACAAACATACATAAGTCATTAACAGACAAAACACATTAAAACTCATACACGAACACAAGTGAACCTAAGTTTGTACATGCTAGTCTTTTGGCGAACCTAGTTTCTTTTATTACAAACCTTTTCAAGAGTTCTAAGAAATAGAGTCTTACCTTAAGTTTTAAGAGCCAAGTTATGGGTTATTGTGTGACAGTCCTAAGTAGACCCTAGTCGAAAAGTGGTTTTGGGACCACGAAACCGAGTTTTATAAATAATTGAAAGTTATATTCTATGTTCATGATGTGAGTAAATGTATGTGTAAAAAAAATAAAAATTTCAAGCATTAATTTTGCCATTTGTATGTGAAATTTTGGAACGGGACTTATGTGAAACATTGGTAAAATAGGTTAGGTAAATATATAAAGTGATCTAATAGAACATGTATTCAAAAATGGGGGCTTGCATGTCAAATTCCCCACTTTAGAGGAAGTGGCCGACCATGATGGTATGGGATACAAAATATATGCATTTTGTGTTAATATTATAATGACTACATGGTTTTATAATAGGAAATAAGTATTAAAAAAAAGATGTTAGATAATAGTTAGTGGGAGGAGAAACCAAAGTTGGTTCATCCTTGTCCTCCATTGCCGTAGCCTAAAGGGAGGGAGAAGAAAGTTTGGTTGCTTTGATTTTTGGCTTAGAAGATGGCTAGAATGAGCTCAAGAGCCTAGAGGATCAAAGTTGGATAAGGGAAAGGAAAAAGTGATCGAATAGCCGTCGTAATCGTTTGACAACTTCCGAGGTAAGTTTTAAGTGATTAAACGTTGAGTAAATTCAATCATAATAGGACATAATGAGTTGATTTAATAAGATATGATGTGGCCATGATATGTCTTAAACTCAAATGATAAGTTCGTAAGTGTTTGGACTTGGAAATTTAAGAGCAAATTGTAATAATTTGTTTAGGACAGCAGTAGTAACGTGATTTTAGAAAATCACTATAAATTGTTGGTGTGGAATTATAGGCTGAATAAAATATGTATTCAAAGCTTAATTAGTCTAGTTTCTTATAAAAGAGACCGTGTAAGCAAAGAAATTTCCTATAAAGAGATATTTAAAGTTGTGTGAGATAGTGTCAGAATGACTCCAAAATCCCCTGTTCTGTTTTTAGAAAATCATTATAATTTGTACAAAAATGGTTATAAGATAAAATTTATATGATTAGACTCCTTAATGAGTATAGTTTCAAATGAAATCAAATAGAACATATTTTGAATTCTGTACAATGAGAAATTTGATTCGTAGTGAAGAGTGGTCAGATTAGTCAAACAGTGAAACAGGGGAAACTTTAAGAAAAATCTGGTATTGATTGGCCAAACCTAAAATTCTGAAAATTTTATGGATGGAATATATATGAGTCTATATTCAGGGAAAATTAACGGCAATTGATTTTGAGTTTTGTAACTCCAGTTATAAATAATTTAGTGACTATTGCTCAGGAAAACAGCTTGTAGTGAATATGTGAAGTTGTTGTAAACATTGATGAAACTATTTGAGTTGCTTATAAGCTATTGCTGAAATTGATGTACAAGATAAATATATATGTGTGTGGCAAAGCCGAATGACTAGTGTGAAATATGTATGAGATATGTATATGTGGTAAAGCCGAATGGCTAGTGTGAAATATGTATGAGATACGTATATGTGTGGTAAAGCCGAATGGCTAGTGTGAAATATGTATGAGATATGTATATGTGGTAAAGCCGAATGGCTAATGTGAAATATATATGAGATATGTATATGTGGTAAAGCCGAATGGCTAGTGTGAAATATGTATGAGATATGTATATGTGGTAAAGCCGAATGGCTAATGTGAAATATGTATGAGATATGTATATGTGGTAAAGCCGAATGGCTAGTGTGAAATATGTATGAGATATGTATATGTGGTAAAGCCGAATGGCTAATGTGAAATATATATGAGATATGTATATGTGGTAAAGCCGAATGGCTAGTGTGAAATATGTATGAGATATGTATATGTGGTAAAGCCGAATGGCTAGTGTGAAATATGTAAGAGATGTGTGTACATTGTGGCCGAATGACCAAATGTGAAAGGTGTGTATTATTGGATATTTGATGAGGCAAATGAATTACAAATATGACAGTCGATGTGAATGTTGTAACATGTGATTAAATGTACATGAAACTTGGAAATATATTCCGGGTAAGACCTGATGACTACGTGTGGAGATTATGTCCGGGTAAGACCCGATGACTACGTGTGGAGATTTTGTCCGGGTAAGACCCGATAACTACGTGTGGGGACTATTCGAGTTAAAGGTTTCGCTGAAGATTCGAGTAAAACATAAGATTATACGACTTCACAGTAACAATTGGTAATAAATACGTTTAATGCGTTAAGTTGGTCAGGTATGTATTTTGAGATTATATTTAAGCTTGATTTGGACTAAATCACAAGGTCGTTATGTGATGCATATGCGAGTAAAGCAATAAGACTGTTCTATGATTATTGTGCGTTTGGTCAATGTGGAAAGTTAGGTGAAAATATGTAATGTACCTATGTTTATAAGAGATCACTATCGAGTGAGAATTTATCTGCCTATTATATATGATGAGATGTGCATGTTCGGTGGGGGAGAGTTGTGACAGCCCTAAATTGACCCTAGTCGGAAAGTGGTTTCGGGACCACTAAACCGAGTCATAAAAAAATAATTAACCGTCCTAGTTGATGCTCATTATATGTACTTATGCATGTGTGAAAATTTCATGTTTGAATTTTGTTAATTGTAAGTGAATTTTAGTAAATAGGACTTATGTGAGAAAATTTATAAATGTGCTAGGCAAATGTAAAGTGGCCTATTAATGCATGTTATAGAAATGGTGGGTTTGCATGTCAAATTGCCCAATATTTGAGCTAGTGGTCGACCATGCTATGAGTGGAAATATGTCACAAACATGTTATGTTAGTGATGTATGTTAGGAACAATAAAATAAGGAGTATGGGTAATAAAGAAATGGAAAAAGGAAAGAATGTGTGTGATTGTTTCTCCCCCTCCCCATTGCCGTGAATGTAAGAAAGAAAACAAAAAAAAAGTGTCTATCTTTTTTTCATTTCTCTTGGCCGAATGTTCTAAGGAAGAAAGAAAAACAAGTTGTGTTCTTTGATTCTTCTTGGCCGAATTGAAAGGAAGAAGGGAGTGAAGCAATCGGTCATCTTAGGTCACTATTAAGGTAAGGAAGTTTGTACTAGCTCTTGAAATTTTAGTTGATATTGAGTGAGATATCAAGTGATTTTTGTAAACCATGTTTAAATTTTGATTTTTGGGGTGAGTATGGTTTTCGGCTATAAAAGATTAATAAGGGTGATGGTTGTGTTTCATGCTAAACTTAGATGAATGATGGTAGTTTGCTTACATCTTGATATCTATGAGTTCCTTTCTTGGTTCTACCATAGACCCACGAAGTATATGTTTATTTGGTGTTGTTGGAGGTTTATGATAGAAGCTAATGAGTGAGAGTTTGATAGATACTATGAGGTTAAACTTCATGAGATTGTAAGCTTGTAAGTTGGATGATGAAGTTCATGCTTTGTGAAGGTAAATGGTGTAGAACGAGCATTCGGCCATGAAAAAAAAAAGAAAATTTATGATGAATTAAGTTGGAAGCTATTATAATGTACTTGTGCATTCGGGTATGGGATGAAAATATATGAGATGGTTATAATCAGCCTTGTGATTCGGCTCTTGCATATATATATTTGCACATGATGTATTGGTATGACATATATATATCATCTCAAGGTATATGTTTATATATGGTGGTGTTTTAGTTATGGAGTAAATGATGGATGCGTATTGAGTTATAATATGTAATGCATTAGTTAGTAAAATGTATGTCATTTATATGTGGTACTAAGTATATAATTGGCCTCAACGTAGACATGCATATTCGGCCACATGAGATGGATTGGCGTTGCATGTATTCGGTTAGAGGCAAGCATATTGATGCTTTTATCTTGGCTTAGACAATCGGCTAAAAGGAAGTGTGGGATAATATGTCGAGTTGATTCATGATTTCATATGTATGTGACTTTAATGTCTAATGAATATATATGGGCTAAGTACCTTGAGTTCCTCTTTTCGATGCTCAAATGATTAAATCAATTTATTTGTTAAATTAAGCTCAAGAGCAAAGGGGAACTAGATCCGATAAAGGGAAAGAAAAAGTGGTCGAATAGCCATCGAAATCGTTCGACGACATCCGAGGTAAGTTTTTGAGTAATAGAACTTAGATTATGATTTGATTAGATCATGTTTTAAGCAAATCAAAATCATGCTCTTTGTATGTGGCTATTGAGCCGAAATTGCAAGTGTGATAAGTGTCTTGTGTTTGAGCTTTGGTAATGAAAATGAAATACGGATGTGTCATGATTTATTGATATATGTGCTTGGTTATTCGAATGATATCCGGGCTAAGTCTCGAAGGCTTTTGTGCTAAGTGACTATATCCGGACTCAGATCCGAAGGCATTTGTGCGAGTTACTAATTCCGGGCTAAGCCCGAAGGCATTGGTGCGAGTTACTAAATCCGGGTTAAGTCCCGAAGGCATTTGTGCGAGTTACTATAACCGGGCAATGTCCCGAAGGCATTTGAGCGAGTAGCTATATCCGGTTAAATTCTGAAGGTATGTGATTCGGGAATGAGTGATCTTGCTGTAAAAATTTCAGTTAATACGCTTGTAAAATCCCAACAATGAGGTATGTTTCGTATGTGCATTGGAATAGTTGATTCCCTTCGAATAATATTCGCTTAGTCGAGTAATGAGCTTCCGGTATTTGGCTAAGATGATCCCTTATGTATGAATATAGGGGTTGGAATGTGAAGTAGGAATGATTTGAAAATATGTATATATGGGATTATCCGTTTAGTTATATGAATGCTATACTTCAGTTGTGCTTAAATTCTTTGCTCGAGACTTACTAAGCATTTAATGCTTACTCCGTTTCTTTAATCCTCTGTTTTATAGATTTTGGTTTGTCAGCTATCGGACTCAGGAATTTTGAAGTCGAAGTCACCCACACTATCAAAGCCCCTTTCGGTATACTTTTGGTTGAACTTTGAAATGGCATGTATAGGACTACCCTTTTTGTTATTGGTCATGTACCCTTCGGTTTTGTGTAAATTTGGATAGCCATGCGAAAATGGCTTAAATATACTTTGATCATAGCATTATAATCGTTTTGTATGTTGTTCATCGAGAGGTATGGAAATGTTGGTAACGGTTAGCCATGGGAATGGTCATTCAGGATCACTTTTGGTATATGTATGACAAACTCTAGTTGATCCATGGAGGATCATGAAATAGGTAAAGTTTACCTTAAAATAGATGCTGGCAGCAGCAGTGATGTGGATGTGAAAAATCACTAAAAATAGTAGGAATGGAATTAAATAGTGAATAAATTATGTAATCGAACCTTGATGAATCTATTTTCATAGGAAAGTAACGAAACGTTCATATGGATAGTATATTATGAGATGTTAAAGTTTTCGTGAGACAGGGCCAGAACGGTTTCTGGATCCCCTGATCTGACTTTGGAAATTCTCTATAAATTAACCAGAGACAATTAGAAGTCATACCATATATGTATAGATTCCTTTTTGAGTCTAGTTTCATTAGAAACAAATGGAATAAGTATTGAATCCCTGTACAAGGAGTTATCTAAGTCGCAATGCAAGAAGGTCAGTGTAGTCAAACCCTGTAATAGGGGAGACTTTAACTAATAAAATTTACTAATTGGCCTGACCAAAAATTCTAGAAAAAAATATGTAAATGGAAATATGAGTCTAGTTTCAGGGAAAAATTACGAAACTGATTTTCGAGTTTTGGAACTCAAGATATGATTTTTAAGGTGACAGTGACGCAGTTAGCCAACTGCTTGGAAAAATTTAAAATGGACTGTGCAAATAAGTGATTTAAGTCTGCGAACCCCTCGTGTCTGACTCCGGCGACGGTCTTGGATACGGGGTGTTACAATTTTATTGGTATCAGAGCTACGGTTTAGTCGATTCTAGGACTATCGTAATGCGTTTGGGGCTAGCTATACATGCCATTTTATGTGATTATTTGATAGTGTGGTGATTTCTGACATTTGCAAATGTGTTTATTTATAGTAATGGATCCCGATCCCGACCGAGCGGTAGCTGATGATCTTGAGAGTGTAGCGCCTGCTCCCGCACAAGGGACAGCGCCGGCGGACTCTCAACCTAATACTAGTAACCCGAATGATAAAGCTAGACAAGCTTTCTATAGCGTGTTGAATGATTGGTTCAACCAATACATTCGAACTAATACGGCTGTTCCACAACCTCCATTCCCGACAAATACCACCCCCGCACCTACAATACCTCCGGTAACTGACCAAATAAAGTCAAACAAGCCCCCAGTTGACAGAATCCGAAAACATGGGGCTACTGAATTTAAGGCTACGGACAGCGATGATGCCGAGCAAGCTGAATTTTGGTTGGACAACACTATCCGGGTACTCGATGAGCTATCTTGCACACCCGATGAGTGCCTAAAGTGTACTATCTCCTTGCTACGTGATTCTGCCTACTATTGGTGGAACACGTTGACTTCTGTCGTGCCCAGAGAGTAAGTAACTTGGGAGTTCTTCCAAACCGAGTTTTGAAAGAAGTATATCAATCAGAGATTCATTGACCAAAAACGGAAAGAATTTCTTGAACTCAAACAAGGTTCCATGTCGGTTACCGACTATGAACGAAAATTTGTAAGGCTTAGCCGGTACGCGCGAGAATGTATTTCTTCAGAAGCCGTGATGTGTAAACGTTTCGAGGATGGGTTGAATGACGATATAAAGCTGTATGTAGGCATTTTGGAAATCCGAGAATTTGTGGCACTTGTCGAGCGAGCTTGCAAGGCCGAGGAGCTCAGTATGGAAAAAAGAAAAGCTGAGGTGGGAGCAAGGGAGTTTCGTAAGAGGTCTTCGGAGAAGCCCTTCCCACAGTCATCGAATAAATTTAGAGATGGCTTAGGCCGGTCTAGGGACACTTCAGGCTTTTCTAGACGAGATCGCGATCGACCCCCTGTGAGCACACGAGTCACTTCGATCGCCAGTGTTGGAAATGATCGTCGAGACAGAACGGAATGCCAATATTGTGGCAAATGGCATTCTGGGAGTTGTAGATTCCATGACCGCTCCTGTTACAAGTGCGGGTCAGTTGACCACTTTATTAAAGATTGCCCGAGGTTGTCTGAACAGAATGTAAATCAGAGTGGGAAACCGGGTGCTACCACTGCTCGAGGTAGACCATCTAGAAATACGGGCAATGCTAGTGGTGGTCAGAGAGGATCTAGAGATGCTACGACCAGATCTGAGGCTCGTGCTCCTGCTAGGGCTTATGCTATACGCTCACGCGAGGATGCTTCCTAGCCAGATGTTATTACCGGTACTTTTACTCTCTTTGATACTAATGTGATTGCTTTGATTGACCCTGGTTCTACTCATTCTTATATATGCGAAACCTTAGCATCCAGTAAGACTTTACCTATTGAGTCTACTGAGTTCGTAATTCGGGTGTCAAATCCCTTGGGTCGTTACGTGCTTGTCGACAAAGTGTGTAAGAAATGTCCCCTAGTAATTCGAGGTTCCTGTTTTCCGGTAAACTTGATGCTTTTGCCGTTTGATGAACTTGATGTAATTCTTGGTTTGGATTGGTTGACCGTGCATGATGCGGTTGTGAATTGCAAGAGCAAGACTATTGATCTGAGGTGCGCAAATAACGAGATAATCCGAGTTGAGTCTACGGACTTAAAGGGGTTGACAGCTGTAATATCATCAATGTTGGCCCAAAAATATGTAAGAAAGGAGTGCGAAGCATACCTTGCGTATGTACTTGATGACAAAGAGTTAAAAATGAAACCCAAATCTGTGCCGGTGGTTTGTGAATACCCGGATGTTTTTCCCGAAGAATTACCGAGTTTACCACCTGTTCGGGAGGTAGAGTTTGGTATTGAGCTTGTACCTGGGACTACGCTGATTTCGATAGCTCCGTATCGTATGACACCAACCGAGCTAAAAGAGTTGAAAGCTCAGTTGCAAGAATTGACGGATAGAGGTTTCGCTCGACCTAGTCTCTCACCTTGGGGTGCACCAGTATTGTTTGTGAAAAAGAAGGACGGAACCATGAGATTGTGCATCGATTATCGTCAGCTGAATAAAGTGACAATAAAGAATAAATATCCGTTACCGCGTATTGATGATTTGTTTGATCAACTAAAGGGGGCCTCAGTGTTTTCAAAGATAGATTTGAGATCGGGTTATTATCAGTTGCGAATTCGAGATTTGGATGTACCCAAAACTGCTTTCAGAACGAGGTACGGTCACTACGAGTTCTTAGTGATGCCGTTTGGGCTCACTAATGCCCCTGCGGTATTTATGGATTTGATGAATCGGATCTTCAGACAGTATTTAGACCGGTTCGTAGTTGTGTTTATTGATGACATCTTGGTCTATTCAAGAGATGAGACCGAACATGCTGAGCACCTGAGGTTAGTGTTGCAAATTTTACGGGATAAGCAGCTATATGCTAAGTTCAGTAAGTGTGAGTTCTGGTTAAGAGAGGTTAGCTTCTTGGGTCATGTGGTATCCGCATCGGGTATTCGAGTGGACCCGAGCAAAGTTTCAGCCATACTTAATTGGAAGCCTCTGAGAAATATTACTGAGGTTCGGAGCTTTTTGGGACTTGCCGGCTACTACCGACGGTTTGTAAAAGGTTTCTCGATGACAGCCACACCAATGACGAAGCTACTTCAAAAAGATGTTAAGTTCGAATGGACGGAAAAATGTCAGAAAAGTTTTGATCAACTGAAAACCTATTTGACTGAAGCTCCAATTCTAGTGCAGCCCGAATCAGGCAAAGAGTTTGTCATTTATAGTGATGCATCCCTACTTGGGTTGGGTTGCGTATTGATGCAAGAAGGTCAAGTTGTGGCCTATACGTCAAGACAATTGAAGCCACACGAGAAAAATTACCCGACCCATGATCTCGAACTAGCTGCCATCGTATTCGCTTTGAAAATATGGCGACATTATTTATTTGGTGAGAAGTGCCATGTATATTCGGATCACAAAAGTCTCAAATATTTGATGACTCAAAAAGACTTGAATCTGCGACAAAGGCGTTGGCTTGAGTTGTTGAAAGATTACGAGCTTGTCATTGATTATCACCCGGGAAAATCTAATATGGTTGCGGACGCCTTAAGCCGGAAATCACTGTTTGCTTTACGAGCGATGAATGTACACTTGTCTGTTCTATCCGACAATGTGTTAGTGGCAAAATTAAAGGCCAAACCATTGTTGATTCAACAAATTCGTGAAGCTCAGAAAGTCGATGATGATTTGGTTGCAAAGCGGGCTGAATGTACTCCGAATATGGAAACAGAATTTCAAATTGATGATGACAATTGTTTGAGATTCAGAAGTCGTTTGTGTGTTCCAAGAAATTCAGAACTCATTTCGATGATTCTGAACGAAGCTCATTGTAGCCGAATGTCAAATCACCCGGGGAGTACGAAAATGTACAACGATCTGAGACGTCAGTTTTGGTGGCATGGTATGAAACGAGACATTTTCGATTTTGTTTCGAAGTGTTTAATATGTCAGCAAGTGAAGGCGGAACATCAAGTGCCTATGGGTTTACTTCAGTCGATCATGATACCTGAATGGAAATGGGATCGAGTCACGATGGATTTTGTATCTGGGTTGCCAGTGTCGGCAAGTAAGAAGGATACAATTTGGGTTGTTGTCGATAGACTGACTAAGTCGGCTCATTTTATCCCCGTACGTACGGATTTTTCATTGGATAAACTAGCTGAATTGTATGTTTCTCAGATTGTGAGATTACACGGGGTACCGATTTCTATTGTGTCGGATAGAGATCCGAGATTCACCTCACGATTTTGGAAGAAATTGCAAGAAGCTTTGGGCACCAAGTTGCATTTTAGCACCGCTTTTCACCCCCAAACCGATGGTCAATCCGAGCGGATAATTCAAATACTCGAGGATATGTTGGGATGCTGCATCCTTGAGTTTAGTGGTTCATGGGAACGGTATTTACCTTTGATTGAATTCGCTTACAACAATAGTTTTCAGTCAAGTATTAAGATGGCACCTTACGAGGCTTTGTACGGTCGAAAATGCCGTACGCCATTGTTTTGGACCGAGCTCGGTGAAAGTAAAATTTTCGGGGTGGATTTGATTAAAGATGCTGAACAGAAAGTAAGAATAATTCGTGAGAGTCTGAAGGCAGCATCAGATCGTTAGAAGTCGTACGCGGATTTAAAACGAAGAGATATTGAGTATCAGGTAGGAGACAAAGTGTTTCTTAAGGTGTCGCCTTGGAAAAAGATACTCAGATTTGGCCGTAAGGGCAAATTGAGTCCGAGATTCATTGGGCCGTATGAGATCTCTGAACGAGTTGGCCCAGTTGCATATAGGTTGCTTTTACCCCCTGAACTCGAAAGGATCCACAACGTTTTTCATGTTTCGATGCTTCGACGTTACAGATCTGATCCTTCACACGTAATAAACCCCTCCGAGGTCGAAATTTAAGCTGATATGAGTTATGAAGAAGAACCGATTCGTATTCTAGCTCGTGAAGTGAAAGAGTTGCGAAACAAAAGGGTTCCGTTAGTGAAAGTGTTATGGCTCAAACACGGAATGGAAGAAGCTACTTGGGAACCTGAGAACTCTATGAAAGAACGATACCCAAACCTAATTACCGGTAAGATTTTCGGGGACGAAAATTTCTTAAGTGGGGGAGAGTTGTGACAGCCCTAAATTGACCCTAGTCGGAAAGTGGTTTCGGGACCACTAAACCGAGTCATAAAAAAATAATTAACCGTCCTAGTTGATGCTCATTATATGTACTTATGCATGTGTGAAAATTTCATGTTTGAATTTTGTTAATTGTAAGTGAATTTTAGTAAATAGGACTTATGTGAGAAAATTTATAAATGTGCTAGGCAAATGTAAAGTGGCCTATTAATGCATGTTATAGAAATGGTGGGTTTGCATGTCAAATTGCCCAATATTTGAGCTAGTGGCCGGCCATGCTATGAGTGGAAACATGTCACAAACATGTTATGTTAGTGATGTATGTTAGGAACAATAAAATAAGGAGTATGAGTAATAAAGAAATGGAAAAAGGAAAGAATGTGTGTGATTGTTTCTCCCCCTCCCCATTGCCGTGAATGTAAGAAAGAAAACAAAAAAAAAGTGTCCATCTTTTTTTCATTTCTCTTGGCCGAATGTTCTAAGGAAGAAAGAAAAACAAGTTGTGTTCTTTGGTTCTTCTTGGCCGAATTGAAAGGAAGAAGGGAGTGAAGCAATCGGTCATCTTAGGTCACTATTAAGGTAAGGAAGTTTGTACTAGCTCTTGAAATTTTAGTTGATATTGAGTGAGATATCAAGTGATTTTTGTAAACCATGTTGAAATTTTGATTTTTGGGGTGAGTATGGTTTTCGGCTATAAAAGATTAATAAGGGTGATGGTTGTGTTTCATGCTAAACTTAGATGAATGATGGTAGTTTGCTTACATCTTGATATCTATGAGTTCCTTTCTTGGTTCTACCATAGACCCACGAAGTATATGTTTATTTGGTGTTGTTGGAGGTTTATGATAGAAGCTAATGAGTGAGAGTTTGATAGATACTATGAGGTTAAACTTCATGAGATTGTAAGCTTGTAAGTTGGATGATGAAGTTCATGCTTTGTGAAGGTAAATGGTGTAGAAGGAGCATTCGGCCATGAAAAAAAAAGAAAATTTATGATGAATTAAGTTGGAAGCTATTATAATGTACTTGTGCATTCGGGTATGGGATGAAAATATATGAGATGGTTATAATCAGCCTTGTGATTCGGCTCTTGCATATATATATATTTGCACATGATGTATTGGTATGACATATATATATCATCTCAAGGTATATGTTTATATATGGTGGTGTTTTAGTTATGGAGTAAATGATGGATGCGTATTGAGTTATAATATGTAATGCATTAGTTAGTAAAATGTATGTCATTTATATGTGGTACTAAGTATATAATTGGCCTCAACGTAGACATGCATATTCGGCCACATGAGATGGATTGGCGTTGCATGTATTCGGTTAGAGGCAAGCATATTGATGCTTTTATCTTGGCTTAGACAATCGGCTAAAAGGAAGTGTGGGATAATATGTCGAGTTGATTCATGATTTCATATGTATGTGACTTTAATGTCTAATGAATATATATGGGCTAAGTACCTTGAGTTCCTCTTTTCGATGCTCAAATGATTAAATCAATTTATTTGTTAAATTAAGCTCAAGAGCAAAGGGGAACTAGATCCGATAAAGGGAAGGAAAAAGTGGTCGAATAGCCATCGAAATCGTTCGACGACATCCGAGGTAAGTTTTTGAGTAATAGAACTTAGATTATGATTTGATTAGATCATGTTTTAAGCAAATCAAAATCATGCTCTTTGTATGTGGCTATTGAGCCGAAATTGCAAGTGTGATAAGTGTCTTGTGTTTGAGCTTTGGTAATGAAAATGAAATACGGATGTGTCATGATTTATTGATATACGTGCTTGGTTATTCGAATGATATCCGGGCTAAGTCCCGAAGGCTTTTGTGCTAAGTGACTATATCCGGACTCAGATCCGAAGGCATTTGTGCGAGTTACTAATTCCGGGCTAAGTGACTATATCGAGAGGTATGGAAATGTTGGTAACGATTAGCCATGGGAATGGTCATTCAGGATCACTTTTGGTATATGTATGACAAACTCTAGTTGATCCATGGAGGATCATGAAATAGGTAAAGTTTACCTTAAAAATAGATGCTGGCAGCAGCAGTGATGTAGATGTGAAAAATTACTAAAAATAGTAGGAATGGAATTAAATAGTGAATAAATTATGTAATCGAACCTTGATGAATCTATTTTCATAGGAAAGTAACGAAACGTTCATATGAACAGTATGTTATGAGATGTTAAAGTTTTCGTGAGACAGGGCCAGAACGGTTTCTGGATCCCCTGATCTGACTTTGGAAATTCTCTATAAATTAACCAGAGATAATTAGAAGTCATACCATATATGTATAGATTCCTTTTTGAGTCTAGTTTCATTAGAAACAAATGGAATAAGTATTGAAGCCATGTACAAGGAGTTATCTAAGTCGCAATGCATGAAGGTCAGTGTAGTCGAACCCTGTAACAGGGGAGACTTTAACTAATAAACTGTACTAATTGGCCCAACCAAAAATTATAGAAAAAAATATGTAAATGGAAATATGAGTCTAGTTTCAGGGAAAAATTACGAAACTGATTTTCGAGTTTTGGAACTCAAGATATGATTTTTAAGGTGACAGTGACGCAGTTAGCCAACTGCCTGGAAAAATTTAAAATGGACTGTGCAAATAAGTGATTTAAGTCTGCGAACCCCTCGTGTCTGACTCTGGCGACGGTCTCGGGTACGGGGTGTTACAGATGGTATGCCCGAAGGAAGAGTGAAATAAAAATACGAACAACTATGTTATAATTTGATTGTTATCTGTTGACATTGCTTAAAACTTACTAAGCATTGTAATGCTTACTCCGTTTACTTTGTTTTCTCTGTTTTATAGATCTCATTTGGAAGCTACAGGCTCGAGGATCGTCAGCAACTAGTCACACTATCACTATCCACTGCTTGTTACTGTTATGTTTTGAATTATTTTATGGCATGTAAAGAATAGACCAGTGGCTGAAGAATATTTTGGTTAATGTATATAAGCCATGCGAAAATGGCATCTTTTGAATGTGTACTTATAGAATTTAAATCGTATCCCTGACTGTCTTTAGTATTTACCTAAAGGAACGTTCTTTATAAAAAAAATATTCAAAATTTTTACTGTTCGGATATGAGTTTGAAGTCCGGTAATGCCCCTTTACCTATTCCGGCAACGGATACGGAATAGGGGTGTTACATATTGTTTTCATAAAAACTTGACAACAAAAAGTGATCGATGAAGAGATTTGAGAGAGTTTTGTTGTTTAAATGAATATGGAATTTTAATTAAAATAGTTTAATTTATAGGCACTAGGTGTTTTTATGTTCTTAGGATACCATAGTTGCAGTAGAAGTAGAAAAGAGTTACATGCATGGATGGTGTTGGAAAGAGGAAAGTAAGTTGACTTCCGAATTTTGGTATAATTACCTTTTGACTACTCCTACTTTTGACTCTTGAACCAAAACAACTATCACAGCTTGCCAGGCCCACTGACGATCCCTGCTTCATCAAGTCCACTGGCAATTATAGTTTGCTAAATCTACTGGCAACCCTAGTTCGCTAGGCCTTTTGACGAACCCCAACTTGCCAGGCTCACTGGCGATCCCTACTTCGTCAAGCCTACTAGTGATCATAGTTCTCTAAATCTACTGGCAACCCCAGCTCGCCAGACCTGCTGGCGAACCTCTTCTTGTAACAGCCCGATTTTTAGTGGTGTCGAAAATAGTGGTTCGAGGCCACCAAATCCGGTAAGTAAGTTCATAAATATTATTATTTAATATTTACAAGTCAAGCATGGTTTTAAAAAGGTTTTTTACCCATTTATTGTAATTTTATGTTTTTGAGATTGTTACAATTAGGCCCAACTAAACCTTACCTTAGTTTTTTATTTTATTAAAAATTTTGGAAGTTTCCATTGATGAATATATATGATTTTAGTTATTAAATGATGAATTTGAGATATTAATTGTTATTTAAAAGTAATTTATTAGGCGACTTTTGATGAATTTCTCAATTAGGAATTAAATTGTTGAAATAGTAAAAATACAAGGGTTTGTTGTGAAATTATTGCAAAAATTGGCTGTATTAAATTCCATGAATATTCGAATACCATGGGTTTTCATAAAAAATGGTTAATTTGCATGATTTGGGCTCAGGGACTAAATTGAATAAAAGTAAAGCTTTAGAGGCAATTTTGTAAAAAATGTCAAAAATGACCAAATTGCATGAAATGAATTGTTTTATTGTCTAAATTAATAAATTGAGTGAAATTATTAATTTAGGTCAAGATCGGGTGGAATTTGAGAAAAATAAAAAATTACCAAAATGTCCCTGAATCTTGGTATTTCTGCAATTTAACCAGGTAAGTTCGTATGAACTGTATTCTATATAATTTTGATTAAAGTGAATGTTAATTGGTGATTGGTATTATATATATATGTTCTATTGTTGGAATTGAATTATTATTGGAAAAATATTATCGAATTTAATACTCAGTTTGGATTGAACGCGAGATTTGAGTACATTCGTAAATTGGTGTATGGTGGTATTGGAGGGAGACATCGACATATTACCTAAGTAAACTGGGGTTCAGTACTTGTTGCAAACTCTCGTATTTTACTTTCTGTTTGGAGTGATATAGGTGGATCAACTCTCACGAGCTTCTATTCAACTCTCACGAGCTTCTGTTTAGCTCTTATGAACTTCTGTTAACGATGTACTCTTATCCGTTAGTCGTTCTTCGATTTAGGAAAGTTTTGGTAAAGTGATTTATTTAATGAATTTGAAAGTTATCCAACGATATTCTAAATGGTTCAACAGGTAATGTTTTGTTACGAAACGATATAAGTTTGATACAAACTAATACAGATATATACATGAAATACATGGAAATGATGATACATGATATATTGATATATAATGATATATGTATATGAATAAACGGTAAGAGAATGATATGTATCATGACATGAACATTGTAAGACCCAAATTTTGCCCGGGACCCAATAAAATCACAGCCCAAATACCAAAACTCAACTAAAACCCAAAATACCCCAAGCCCAAATACAACCCAAAATAAAAAATAAAAAAAATGAAGAAAAAGAAAAAAACCTAACCTCTTCACCTATCCGCCGCCCTAAGCGCCGCCCTAGTCCTCTTTTGTCTACCACTTGTAAAAAGAAAAGATAGTAAATAATAAAAAAAATGTTGTAACAAGGCTATAAAAGCAATCATAAAACCAAATGTAAAGATGGGAGGAGGAAAAGAAAAAGAAAACATTGTATTTTCACATAGAGATAAAAAATCCAAAGCAAAAAAAAAGGGTTGATTTTAATTTCTTGTATTCCCTTTGTTCATTTTTCATTTTTGTTATTTTATTTTATTTTCTTTATTTTATATACATATGTATATACATAATTTAATTGAATTACTTATTTGAATTTCCTTGCAAACATGTTTATATTTTTCCCTTTAAATCTATTTATTTGTACCATTTGTTCCCCAATTTTAAATTATACTTTGTTTATTTCAAACACTTGCCTATATTACTATTTTTTTTTATATACAATGTTTATACTAAGTTTTATGCTTTATGTATCTTGTTAATTGTTGGTAAGTAAATCTTGTTTCAAAATATTTTGTATAATTATTGATTTATATTATATAGTATGTCATTCGTATATTCTTTTGTATATTCTTACATGGTTGCATTTATATAATTCATTTATGTTACAACTTGCTAATATGTACATTATTCGTTTTGAAATTTTATATAGGTACACATTGCTATTGCTATGCACATAATATATATTATATATATACATTTTTTGAATCTTGTTTTTAAATTATTTTGCATAACACTAACTTTAAATTTCCTCTTATAATACTTATTTTGAAGCTCATTTATATGTTAAACTTTATATGCTTTATGTATTATTTATTTTTATTTTTTATTTATTTTACAATCTATTGTAAATTTTTTGCATGTATTATCTGTTTATGTATATATATATTTATATATAATTTACCTACTTTTAAATTGTTCATTTCAAGTTTATTTGTTTTAACATTTTTATTACCTTTTAAAATATTTTTCTTAAAATAGATTTTTATTTAACCATTAGTTAGAAACGTTAAATAGTGTATGTGGTAAGATTATTATCATTGGGCGTGTTTCGATTTTCATGTTTGCACTTTTCAAAAATTTGTATAATATATTATTGATATATGTTTTCCATATTTGTTACTTTGTTTTGCATCCCAATGTATTATATTATGATTGAGATTGCCAACCTATTTGCCTGAAATTATTCATTTCATTTTCTTTGCTTCAAATGAATCGAATAAATACGTTGCAAGTTTGTTTCCATAATCACTCCCTTTTAAAAAATAAAAAATAAAAAAAAATAAAATTTCAAAGCGAGGTAATATTTCGTGTTTGGTAATTCGAGAAATTGTGCCCTAACGTGTTGAGTTTCGATTTTCTGTTTGACCAAATAAATATTCTCTCTAGATTTCGTCCATGTTTTTTTAAATTAAAAATAAGGCAATATTTCGAATTTAGGAAATTCAAGAAAATAGTACCCTAACTTACTAGGTTTCAATTTTTCTTGTTTAACCTAAATAACTAAATATCCTTTTGAAATTTCAAATGCATGAGTTTTGGAAATTATAAAATGATCTTGTATCGAGGATTTGAAATGTTGTGTCCTATCGTGCCGGGTTGCGCTTTTTCATTTGTTCAAAACGATCGAAGATCCTTTTGGAATTTCACTCACGTTTTATGAAAACTCTTTAAAATGAAAGAAATGTTCGATGTTTGGCAATTCGGGGAATAATGCCTTATCGTGTTGGGTTACAATCTCCCGTTTGTTCAAAATAATCAAATGTCTCTTCGGAATTTCACTCGTATCTTCTAAGGTGAGGCAATGGTCAATGTTTGGAAATTCGAGGAATCATGCCCTACTGTGCTGGGTATCGATTTTTCGTTGGACCAAATAGTTGGGCATCCTTTTGTTATTTTCGAATTATAAATTTTCGAACATCGAAACAAGAAGATTTTTGGCAAAGGATTCGGGTTATTCAAATGTTATTAAAAAGAACCACATTTCAAAAACATTTTTAATTTTAGACAAAAGGACATTATTTAATCGATTTGGTACCAATTTTGGGCGTAACGAGGGTGCTAATCCTTCCTCATACGTAACCGACTCTAGAGCCTATTTTCTCATATTTTCGTAGACCAAAATCATTGTTTTAGTAAACCAAAATGTTTTATTAAAACAACCCAAATTTCTAGGTGATCCGATCACACCTAAGCAAGAAAAGATTGGTGGCGACTCCATTTTCGCTTTCCAAAAAGTTGATCAATCATTTTTACTTCGAAATATAAAAAAAATGGTTTCGACAAACATATATGAATATCTTTGATATGTTGATATATGGAAATTATGTAAGTTGAGACGAGTAATAAACTTAAGTGTGACATGTTGAGATAATAAGGTTATCTATGTTGAATTTATATGAAATATGTTCAAGTATGATAACAAGTGTTGTTGTTTGATGCTTAGGCAAATGCCAAGCTGTTGATTGAATGGTAATATGTTTAATTATATGTTGTATTGAAATGGTAAGTGCTCAAACGAAAATATGCTTGTGATCATGAAAGAGTTGTAAGGTTTAAAGTTATTTAAAATCCTACTATGCTGGGGATGAAATGTATAAATTTCATATTTGAAATGAATTGATATGATTAAAGTTTATACGAGCTTACTAAGCATTCATTGCTTACGTAGTTTTTTTCCTTTACTTTCAGATTATTGGAAGCTCGATCGGGTTGAAGACTTATCAGAGCTATATCACAATATCCATTGGTTCTATCGGTACTTTCGGATGTTTTGATTTTGGTTATAATGACATGTATAAATATTTTGTTTAATGTTGGCCTATATGTAATTTGATGAGATTAGCCACTTATTTTGGCTTGTTTTGGATGCCTAATTATGGCTTGTTGATATGCATAATATTGATTTTAGGTTGACACCAAATTGGGTGAGAAATATGGATTGTAAATTGACCTATTTCGGTCCACACGGGTAGAGACACGGGCGTGTGTCTCAGCCGTGTATGACATATGGCCAGGTGACATAGCCGTGTGTCCCCTGTATCTTTTAAAGAGTACAATTCAATATATTCACACGGCCTAGCATATGGGCGTGTAACTTGGCCGCGTGTTTTGGTCGTGTGACCAAGTCAGAGAGTTACACGGGCACGAACTTGGGCTGGGACACGGTCGTGTGTCCCTAATTCGAATGTCCACATAGCCTGAGACACGAACGTGTCTATTGACCGTGTGAATCACACGGCCTGGCCACACAGTCATGTAACCTTTGCAGTGTTGAAAATTTTTAAATGTTTCTGAAAAATTTTCTGAGTTTTTTATTTAGTCCTGATTTGTTTCTAACGCGTATTTTAGGCCTCGAGGGCTCGAATAAGGGACAATATGTATGAGTTTGTTTGGTTTCTGACATGAATGTTATGCTATATGAAATGTTGAAATTTTTGTATGTTTGATCTGTAAACTTCGGTAATGCTCTGTAACCTAGTTCTGGCAAAGGATACGGTTTGGGGTGTTACACTTCTGGTGAACACCAGCTCGCCAGGCCTCAAACTCCTAAGCCATATTTTAGGATGTTACATTTGTTGTTTTTTCAAGCAAGTTATTGGGGTTCATTGTAAGACATCATATGATTAAAATAAATTGGTAAATGAGATTCAAGCATG
Organism: Gossypium hirsutum; assembly: GCF_007990345.1. Taxonomy (NCBI): domain Eukaryota; kingdom Viridiplantae; phylum Streptophyta; class Magnoliopsida; order Malvales; family Malvaceae; genus Gossypium; species Gossypium hirsutum. Next base: position 5,490,388 of record NC_053433.1, read on the forward strand.
G